>NW_021604674.1:739392-762556 GCF_004785775.1 Grammomys surdaster | reverse complement strand
AGAAAGAAAGAAAGAAAGAAAGAAAGAAAGAAAGAAAGAAAGAAAGAAAGGAAAAAAGAAAGGGAGGGAGGAAGGGAGCAAGGAAGGAAGGGAAGAAGGGAGAAAGGAAGAAAGGAAAAAAGAAAGAAAGAAGATCCATTCAATAATCTATGATCTGATGTATAAGTCCTAAGAAGCATACAAAAATCAAAGCAACAAAGCACTTCAAAAATACTAACCTCACAGCAATGGCTTCCAAAAACAAGCAAACAACACAAAACAAACAAGCAACAAAAACCCAAAGAATACAGATTAAACATCCAGTCAATTCCAAGAGAATAGAAACATCTTAATGAAAGAAAAAAGTCAACATAGTAGATAAAAGTGAAATTCATATTACAATTCAAAACCTCAAAAATACAAGACAAAGATAATAGACTGAAACCTGAAAGAGAGAAACACCAATCTACACACAAAGGCAGGCTCATCAAAATAATCAAAGATTTCTCAACAGGAACTTTAAATACCAGGCTGGCTTGGAATACTATATTTCAGCTTCTAAAAGTTAACTGCTGAGAGCCAGAGGATCAAAGAGTTTGATGTCTTCCAGTAATATCAGAAGCTACATTCATAAAGTTTCACCAATATGACTGTGCAAATGTGAACTGAACAAGGACGACACCGATGAGCATGCCAAAGTGGACAGGGGAAAGCCCATTAGCCCTCAACACTACACAAAGAACTAAAGGCAACTGAGGAAAGCTGAGAGCAGTAGGGGTGATTTCCCCCAGAGAAGAGCACTTGTCCAGTGACAGTTTTTAAAACATACATATAAAGTGACATTATATGGACTAAGCAGATTGTATATATAAAATATGTGCAAATAATAACAATTCGTAAAAAATAAAAAGACCGTGATTTGAAGGAGAATAAGCAGGGGTATGTGGGAAGGATTCACACAACTCAAGGATTCACAAGAAGCAGAGGTGGGGTTACTGGTTTAACCCAAGATGATGCTGTAACCTGGTGGGTGACTATTGTCCTCTGTTGAATAGAATGTATGCAGCAGCTCAGAAGAAAAGGCAACAGATGTAGAAAGCATCAAGGCAAGGAAGCATGAAGATGCTTCTGGGGCATGGAGGTCATTACTCCTGCTGGAATTTAGGTTAAATAAGAGAAATGAATCTGGATATGGACTTGGATTGACGAGGGAACTGGTGGTATATAGTGGTGTATAGTGGTATACAGTACACTGAGAAATTATAAATCCATCTTTTGGTAAGGAGAAACCCATTATTATGTTTTAAGCAGAGGAGAAAATACAAAATATTTTTTTCAACAATAACTCAGATTACTGTGACTGAGGATTTGGCTCAATGGTAAAGTAATTTTTCAGTATGAGCTTGCACCCAAAGCTAACAGCACACACACACACACACACACACACACACACACACACACACACAAACACACGGGGGGGAGGAAGAGGGAGAGGGAGAGGGAGAGGGAGAGAGAGAGAGAGAGAGAATTTACAACTAGGGGCATTACCTAGACCAGGTAATATAATTCTATGCTAGTTTTATCAAAAACTAACTGTGATTAGAACTTGGGTAATGACAGTTGCTATGAGAATTGGAAACTGACTCTGCCTGTTTTTCCAAAACTAAATTTTTGGCACACCCTCATGTTCAATGAATCAGTATATTAATAGATAGAATTCATGTCACATTAAACACTGAAAGCCCCTTTTGATGTCAAAGGAAAGTAGAATTGTGTTTTATCTAGTAGTTATCATTTTCAGTAATTTCTGAATATATAACATAATTTTTAGTAACCTATAATGGTCAATTAACTTGTAGTATCTACCCATTAACTACTGTGACTGAGAGAGTTTATCTTATGTGTGTGTTAAGTCGTGATATATTTTCAATACAAAGATTGACATCATTATAGATTAATGCTTGTAAATGAATTGGCTAAAATAACATCATACATATTCTATTAAAATTGTTTAATTAATGGGAAATAGCTATCACGAGAAAAGGGTACTTTTAAAAAATAATTAGAACATCTACTTATTTCAATTTAATGAAATAAAATCTATAGACTAATTTCACAATACTTACCTAAGACAATATGCAAAGCTTCTGTGAAGTGAACAATAGGTATTATATTAAGTTAGCAATAGGTATTATATTAAGTTAGCATAAGCCCAGTTAATGTTTTTATACACTCATCTGCTACTGAGTCTTTGCAAATACACCATCTACAACCTGTACTTTTCAAGATTTCTGGAGTACATTTTAAAACACTATCATGGAAAAGATGTGTTACTAGGAACCTCTTAATTATGTTCAGACATAGAAAAATCTATGCTATCTTTTTTTTCCCAGCTTTATCTTACTAGATTCCACATTTATCAGAAGTCTAAAACAGTCTATTCTTTTTCACAATTGATATCTGCTTCACAGGTCAGGATTCACTTGACAAGTTGGGAAAATGATACTTTGCCTATTTCCCTGCCATTCATTTTAGCTTTCTCCATAGGTTATGCACTTATACCTAGGTAGGAGTACTGTGAAGAGATAACAAGCAAAATTCATTGCAAGGATAAGAATAAAATATCAATTACTTTCTTTATGCACTCCCTAATTGCATCATCTTGTAGGCAGAATTACAGCCCCCATACAGCATTCAGAAACTGGAGAAGATGAAATGCATGCCTCCTTGAATTGATCTTGATCGTTTCTCCACAATATGCCAATCAAAGAAAGGCTAAGAAAGATAGCTGGATTTGTGGGTTTGCAATTTGCTAGCTGTTTCAGAAAAGGCAATTTTCATATTTGAGTTGCTGATTTCTTTTCAGCCTTAAAAATAAAATGATATTTGTAAAAGAAATAATGCCTCTGCATCAATATCTTCATAAATATCAAACCAGTACTGACATGAAAGTTTCCTTCACATTGGCTATCTTTCCTGGTGCTGTAAAATGCTATACAGCATGCTGGGGAAGCAAAATCATCCACAGTCCCACCCAGATGTGAATACTTCATGTAACAATGACCAAACTAGCAAGACATAATCATTGGAACAATAGTTACATAAATGTTATGAGGTAACCACTCACTTTTCAAAAATAGAATTGAAGCCCACTTCACAGGAGAGAACTTATTCTTGGCCCTATAACAGATGTGGCCTGAAACTCTTGGCTTGGGAATTTATAAGCCATGGGGAGAATCTCCTACCTTTCTCTTGCTAAACTGGCGCGGTATTAAATTGTCTTTTATTCATCTCCCTATCCCTAGATGGGGGCATCTCTCCACCTTAACAGTTTATTTTTGCAATAGAGCAGTGTTTTCTCTACCTTCCTAGTGCTGCAACTCTTTAAATATAGTTCTTTGTGTTGTAGTGGCCCCCACCCATAAAATTATTTTTGTTGCTGTTTCATAACTGTGATTTTGTTACTGGTATGAATCATAAATTAAATATCTGTCTTTTCTGATATCTTAGGTGACCCCTGTGAAAGGTTTGTTTGACACTCCCCCTCAAAGGAGCCATGACCATACGGAAGGAAGTGCTGCAACAGAAAGAAGGTAATAAAAGGCTCACAACCTTTGAAAGTGAAGAGAACAAGCTACTGTGAAATAACATCTGTATCACCCTCCCTCTTGTGAGCTAGCTTGCTCACACAAAAAATTCACTTGCATGCCTTTGCCTTTCCTAGATCGCTTCTGACAATTAAGAACAGGCAGGTGGCATTAATTGGGGTCAAGTGGGTTTAAAACAATAAAAGAGGACACAGAGTTGATAGGAAAACACGACTCTAGGAGGAGTTGGAGGGAAGACAGGAATGGATGTGATCAAAATACATTGTATCCTTGTATGATGTTTTCAAAGAATAAATACAAAATACATTTTAAAAAGAAAGAGTGGCACTGACCTGAAATATATGCAGGACACTCTGGTGTTTAGGATGCTAAATGTGTACTAAAGATTTTAAGTACATTCAAGGGCAGAAAGTTTTTGCTCCCTATGTGTTATCCATGCGTAGAACTGACCTTTAAGGCACTTTTAGAGGAGAGTAAAATTCTAAACTGCAATAATAGCTGTATAATTTATTGTTTCTATGAGATCCAAATGTTTTAAAGTCATCAGCCTGGAGTTTCTTATATAGGACATTGTTTGCCTTTGAGTCATGTATCATAAAATTTGGATAGCTCCTTCTCTTACCCAGAACTCACTTTGACCTCTCTCAAGGCTAAGTAGAAAGGTGTTCTTGAACCTAAATTTCCTACTCAAGACACTACAAGGGAACATTCCAATGCTGCCATTGTTTCAAACCCTCAGTCAAGGCTGCAATTTCACCTACCCAACTTCTGACTAGCTCTGGATCTGCGGCTACATGTTACTTAGCACTTAGGCTACAATATAAAAGGTTTACCCACTACAAAGGTTAAACTTTATGAGAAAATGCTTATCAACTATCTTTAACAATAAGTGCTCTTATCTTCCTCTGTAAATCTTAAATTAGATGCAATTTGTGTCTTTGTAGAGTGTTTTAAGACTCACTCTTTAAAGCAGAGATACTTCAGAAAATGACAAGTAGTTAAAAAGCATTCTTCACAGGTTCATAAGAACAACATCCAGAAACCAAAGAATCCTGGGAAAATTTGAGCCTTCCATCACCTTAGTCTGAACTGGCATTTGACCATAATCTAGTTGTATTTATGATGTAAAATGTAAGTGTTCTATCATACTTCTTAACTAAACAAAGAAGACAATAACCAAATATATGACTATGATCAATATTATCCCTATGTAAATAGAAATGCCAGTGTATTTTGATTTTTCATACAGTGTCTTTAGAGTCAAGCAAGTAGAGGAATAAACAGGTTATAGATCATGACAAAGATAACTTTCCATAGACTATGGAATTTGGAATTATGGTAAAAATTCAAGCATTATGCAAATTTAGGCTTTTCTTCATGAAAACATGTCAGAGTTCATGTATTCTACAATGGTAATCCCAGATATTTCTATTTTGTTTAAATCAGTTAATGATCAAGATAAATAGGTCAGTATCTTCTGACTATCATGTCTTCCTGCTAAGGCATATGTCAATATGTAGATTATTATATCCTCATGAACTAAATCTGCTGTTCATGCCAGAAAATTATCTAACTCAGTAAAGAATTTTACACAAGCACAAAGAAGATGCAACCAAAGGTTCACAGTTCAGAAAATAGAATATAGACACAATAATTATAGCCCAAGCAATTAAGAAAAGGCTTCATGAAGAATGAATACCCTAAGCACAGTATTTTACAAAAATATTCTATGTGGTCCATCATTGTAGAGCTAGTAGCATAATTCATTGCCATCCTCAAGTGTATCTGATGGAAATATAATTTCAGGTTTGAATAATTATTTTCCCAATCTCCTTTGGGTAATATAGTGATCTTGTTTGTTATATTGCTGACAATATAAATATGTCTTTTAGAGAAAACCAAATATTTCTTCCCAACATTATGAAGAGTTTGTTGTTGTTGTCGTTGTTGTTGTTGTTTTTATCTTTACATAACTTCAACATATTAATCAACAAGTAAAAATGAAGTGAATCCTGAACAATAATTGTCTTTTATTTCTTAAGTTTATTAGCTCATCTCTCAGGAGCTAATTTCTGATAGCTGTTTTCCTTCACAGCTCATTATGGTTCTCCTAAAACAAATGGGCTCATCTGGGTTAGCTGTTAGCTCTGCACTTCCTTGCATTATCTCCAGTACACAAGCTGTTACATAGTTGATTCCTTTAAAGAATTAATTTTCAGGAAAGAAAGAAAACCAGTTAATCTGGTTAAGGGAAATGAATAACTATGTTTTAATGACCTGAAGAAAAAGTAGGAATGAATAACTCAAGAATTCCAGATGCAAATGGTTCCCTGGCTGAATAGTGCATTAGAAAAGAGTGCCCATGTCTATGAATGTCAACAAGTGATTATGTAATATAACATCAACTCTAAATGATCCCAAATGTGCTTTTATAGAATGATATCTTAGAATATTATTAATATAAATAGAACAGAATACCATTATTCTATAATATTATAACATATAATATATTATATAATACTACATAACATATAATATATACAACTATATAAAATAAGTATTATTTATATGAATATAAATATATATACAAATATAATATTATGTACAAAATATATACATTATAATACATGCTTTAATATATTATAAAATAATTGTATTTCTTTTATTTTTGAAGCATCTTTTCCATTATATAGTCTCATTTTTATTTATTTCCACATTATATAAATCTTTAGTGGGCTTTTTATAGTCTCACAGGAGAGGACTTCTACCTGGAACTTTTAATGTGGGAGATCTAATCAGCTTCCCTGTCTTTGTCTGACGTGTCTAATCCACTGTGATAGTCCAAACCATCCAGTTCCAGGAAGAAAGTGAATTTCTCCATACAAACATATGAAAGCACTACCCCTTAAATAGACTGGAATAGTAGCTCTAGTTTACCTTCCCATGGGAGGGAATCTTTCTTTGTGTGTGTTTACTGTGAGTGTGAGCTTCAGCTTTCAGTAAAAATTAGCTAAGTAGTAAAGACTTGCTTTTTCTTACTCTTTACTTGATAAATTGATCAAAAAAAGAATCTTCTTCTATTAACCTGGAAAATATCATCATGATGTCATCTGCAGGATAGTAGACTGAAAGATAAAGAATAGATCTTTTTCTTTATTTGGAATTATTGACAGAATTGTATCTTGTAAACTCTCTTGTGATAACGTTAGTTCCCAAATACCTGTATACTATACACCTTAATCCTCCTAAAGCTCTAGACTGCGCCCTCAGAATCAAGAAGTTTGTCTACCAAAGTAAGGTCTGCTTCTCATGGATATTCCTAATATTTGTGCATCAAGAAAAGGAATGATTCTTCATTGCCTTGTTTACAGATAAGATTCCTTCAAGGGGATAGAATTTTTTTTCAAATTTACTGTTTTTGTTTGAAAATGAGGCAATTAATTTTAAAATGCTAAATCTTGACATTAGATTTCTATATTCACATTATATTTTTAAAAATCGGGGTATATTTAACTCATCTACTCTAATGAAACTTGTATGGGACTAAGCTAAGTCCTGTACATATACGCTATGCTTGTGTAGCGTGGTGTACTTGTGCACATCCTAACAGTGACAGTAAGGGTACATCTGACCCTTTTTCCTGCTCTTGGGACCCTTTTGCTCCTACTGAGTGCCTTATTCAGCCTTTATGTAAGGGTTTGTGACTATTCTTATTATAACTTGTTATGTCCTTTCCGTTGATATTTCTTGGGAGGCCTGTTCTTTTCTTAAGGGAAATGGAGAAAGAGTGGATCTGGGAATACAGGAGTTTGGGGAGTGGGGGTGGGTGGGGAAGGACTAGGAGGAGTGGAAGAAAGGTAAACTGGTTGGGCTGTAACATATGAGAGAATAATAAACTTAAAAGAGAAAGAAGGAAGAAGCAAACAAAACAGTTAAAAGTTACACACTGATTTGTCCATCTCTATCATAGGTTTTTCATCCAGAGGTAGCAAAGTTATTTATCATTCTAAGGTGGTCTGTCACAGTCTTTTACATGCTTGAATATTTGTACTGTATAGGTGTTCTCCATGAGTCAGGATTTATGTTCATTTGTGATTGGTTTGGTTTCTCTTTATCAGAAATTGTAGAATAGGAAACCAGCCATATATTTAGGGAGGTTGTAATTAGTATAGGAAAGAGTGAAAAAACAGCTCAGAAATCTATTTATAACTATCTGTTTACTTTACCTAAAGGTTGAGCAAATGGTGAAAAGCGTGAAAGCACAGGCTTTTACAAACAATGTGAAATTATCAAAGAGGAAATAAAGCAAGCCTCCTTTCCTCTCTAGTACTGAGAAGGCTTGAAAGAAAAGCTGCATATTACAGAAACGTGCTCTATGCAGATATTTTTCCTATTGAAACTGAAGAAATTATATAACCATATAGTTCTCAAAGGTGATGCCTTGAATATCTCTCAAGTTTATTTCACACAATTTGTTCTTTTGTATTGTACATTTCCATCAGCAGTTTTTTTTTTGGTAAATTTGTTTTATTTTAAGCATATACTAAAAACCCACAAAAAAATGTGAGAAATACAATCTTGAAATCTGAAATGGTCTCTGATCATTGCCTGTAATTTTCATGCATGGATGTCTGCTTGATTCTAAGTGTAAGTGATCATTTTTAAGAGGATTGTTGTATTAGTCAGATTTCTCTATAGTAACAAAACTTACAGAATGAATATACATATTCATTGTATATATATTTTTAAATACATACATACATGAATTTGTTTGATAAATACATAAGATGTATATCAAACAAACAAGTATATATATATATATACATATATATATATATATATGAAGGGGATTTATTAGAATGACTTACAGGCTATGATCCAACTAATCAAACAATAGCTGACTGTGAATGGAACCTTCAAAACTCCAGAAGTTGTCAGTCCATTAGGCTGGATGCCTAATGTAGCCTTCAGGAAACACTTCAATCCTGAAGAAGGAAGCGCTAATGCTAGGGAGGAATAGACTTGTAAAACTAGCAAGCAGGCAAAGTGCAAAAATTCCTGTTTCCAAGTCCTATGTAGGCTTCCAGCAGAAGGTGTAGCCCAAGCCAAAGGTGAGTCTTACATTCTCAAGATCTGAATTAAAGGCAATCATGTGCTTTCCTGACTCAAAAGTCTCGACTAGAAGTGGATCCACCTGCTTCAAACCAAGCAGAAAGTATCTCCAAGGTCTGACCTCCATTTCTGGTTTCTAGTCCATTCCAGATATCCTCAAATTGACAAACTAGAATAGCCATCACAAACCGAGAGAAGAAAGTACCAGGTCCAGCTTCAGAATAACTGGAAAGGGAAGCTCAGTATCTTAGCTTCTTTGTTCCAAAGCAGTCTAAATCTGAGGTTTTACTTAAAATGCTAACCCTGTCTAGTACTCTGCTCATGCCTCCCTTGTTTCCGTATGTTCTTGGTTTTTGTTGTTGTTGATGATATTTTGTTTTGTTTTGTTTTGGTATTTTGTTTTGTGCACAATTCTATCGTAACTTCAAAAAAGATCTAATACCAATACTTCTCAAACAATTTCACAAAATAGAAGCAGAAGGAAAATTACGTAATTCTTTCTATGAAGCCACAGTTACACAGATACCTAAACCACACAAAGAGCCAAAAACAAAAGAAAACTTCAGACCAATTTCTCTTATGAATATCGATGCAAAATACTCAGTAAAATTCTTGCAAACAGAATCCAAGAATCGATTAAATAGTATCTCATGAAACTGGGAAGCTTCTGTAAGGCAAAAGACATAGCCAATAACACAAATTGGGGAAAAATATCTTCACTAAGCCCACATCCGATAAAGGGCTAATATCCAAAATATATAAATAACTCAAGACGCTAACCACCAAAAAGCCAAACAACCCAATCAAAAAATGTGGTATAGAACTAAACAGAGAATTCACAACAGAGGAATCTCAAATGGCTGAGAAGCACCTGAAGAAATGTTCAAAGTCTTTAGTGATCAGAGAAATGTAAATCAAAATGACCCTGAGACTCCAACTTACACCAATAAGAATGGCTAAGATCTAAAGCTCGGGCGACAACACATGTTGGTTAGGATATGGAGAAAGAGAAACACTCCTTCATTGCTGAGATTGCAAACTGGTACAACCACTCTGGAAATCAATCTGGAAGTTCGTCAGAAAATTGGAAATAGACCTATCCGAGGACCCAGCTATACTACTCTAGAGAATATACCCAAATGATGCCTCACCATACCAGAGGGACACATGCACCACAATGTTCATAGCTGCTTTATTTGTAATAGCCAGTAGTTGAAAACAACCCAGATGTCCCACGACAGAAGAATGGATACAGAAAATGATGTTCATTTACACAATGGAATAATACTCAGCTCTTAAGAACGAGGACATCTTGAGTTTTGCAGGCAAATGGATGGAACTAGACAATATCATCCTGAGTGAGGTAACTCAGACCCAAAAGGACATGCAAGGTACATACTCACTAATTAGTCAAAAGAAAGAAAGAAAGAAAGAAAGAAAGAAAGAAAGAAAGAAAGAAAGAAAGAAAGAAAGAGGAAGGGAGGGAGGGAGGGAGGGAGGGAGGGAGGGAGGGAGGGAGGGAGGAAGGGAGGAAGGAAGGAAGAAAGAAAGAAAGAAAGAAAGAAAGAAAGAAAGAAAGAAAGAAAGAAAGACAAACTACCCAAGATCGAGTTTACAGAACTCAGAAAGGTCAACAAACTGAAGGGCCCAAGTGAGGTCTCCTTAGTCCCACTGGGGAGGGAGAAGCAAGCAATCACAAGAGGGGAGGGAAGGAGGAACCTGGGAAGAAAAATGGACAGAGGTGGGGGGGGCAGAGAGGGGGAACTGATCTAGTATTGGATGTGGGAAAAGGACTGAAGTCCTGAGGGCCAGCAGAAAGAATGGAAACAGGCAACCTAGAAGGTAGGAGGTTGGGGGAACCCTCCAGAATGCACCAGAGACCTGGAAGGTGAAAGACCCTCGGGACTCAAAAGAAAAGAACTTAGATGAAATGTCTGACAGTAGGGAGAGGGAACTTATAAAGCCAACCTCCAACAGGAAGATAGGGCATCAAATGAGGGAGGGGGTTGCCATCCAACAGACAAAACTCTGACCCATAATTGTTCCTGTCTGAAAGAATTGCAGGGATGGAAATGGAGAGAAGCCTAAGGAAAAGGTCCAGCGACAGGCCCAAAGTGGGATCCAGCTCAAGGGGAGGTCCCAAGGCATGACACTATTACTGAGGCTATCGAGAGCTCACAAAATGGGACCTATCATGACTGCCCCCCTGAAGACCCAACACGCAGCTGAAAGAGTTAGATGCAGATATTTGCAACCAACCAATGAACAGAAGCTGTTGACCCCTGTGATTGAATTAGGGAAAGGCTGAAAGAAGCTGAGGAGGGTGACCGTGTTGGAGGACCAGCAGTCTCAATTAACCTGGACCTCTGAGATCTCTCATACACTGGACCACCAGCCAGGTAGCATATACCAGCTGATATGAGGCCCCCAACACCTATACAGCAGAGGACTGCTGGGTCTGTGTTCAATCAGAGATGAGGCACCTAACCCTCAAGAGACTAGAGGCCTCAGGGAGTTTAGAGGTCAGGTGGGGGGGGGGTGGGGGGGGGTGATGGGGACAGCCTCGTGGAAACAGGGTGGTGGGTTGGACATATGGAATGGGGAACAGTTGGAGGGTGGACAGGATGGGGAATAAAATCTGGATTGGAAAGAACGAAAGAAAGAAAGAAAGAAAGAAAGAAAGAAAGAAAGAAAGAAAGAAAGAAAGAAAGAAAGAAAGAAAGAGAGAGAGAGAGAGAGAAGGAGGAAGGAAAAGAAAAAACAAATCTACAGAAGAGTCAAAGAGATGACTCAGCAGGTAAAGGTGCTTTACTATGCAAGCAAGAAGTCCTGAGTTTGATCCTTATTGTGGAAAATAACTGTCTCCACAAAGGCTTTCTCTGCCTTACACACACACACACACACACACACACACACACACACTGTACATTCATATGTATATGCATTTTCCCCATTTGAAATATATATGCAAAACAATCCTTGAAACCCCAACAATGGCACTCCTGATTGTTCTAGAGAATGACAAAATGTCTTCCCTTGTTTTTAATATTTGGCCCATGTTCTGGGTTCAGAACCCTCAGTGATGAAATATACTCTGAACTTTCTTTAGAGAAAATTAGAGCTCCATTTTCCACTATTCAGGAGACGTATGTACCATAAAGCATGGGCACCTGGACAGCACTCAGTGATTTGTGATCCTTTAGCAGGTCACCCAAGCTCATTTACATAATTGTTTTCCCCTTTATTTCTGGACGATCTAAGGACAAAAATAAAAGTATTTAATTATTTAATATTCTCAGGTCATATAATTTAGAAGGACTTAAAAGATCCTAGCAGCTTTCAAATGCCACAGTACTTGAAAAAATGTGCTATGAATATGTGTTCCTGAAATATGTAGAGTTTGATGGCATTGATTTTCCAGACCTTTTATAAATACCCTTCCTTTTCTGAACTGAATTATCATGTATTATTCAGATGTTATTTGTGTTTATCTTAAACTGTTGACAAAGAACATAAAAATGATGTTTTATGAGCATAAAATTGCATTTAAATTGTTGTACAAACAGTAAGAAATAATGCCCCCCCTTTGAACAGATAAAAATATTTCATTTATAAAAATCATCACATGGCCAAATTACAATGACTACATAGCCCAGCTTTCATTGATGGGACAAGATGTGAGCATAGCATAAAAACTTTCAGAATATGACTCTGGTAATGAGAGAAGTAATGCTAACCCTCAACAAATGGGATTTTGTGAAACTAGTTACATTTTTGTTTTATCTATTTACATTGCAAATGTCCCCCCTCCCCCGCTTCCAGGTCCCTCCTTCAAGAATTCTTTACCCCCTATCCCCTACTCTTTACCTCTGAGTGGGTGTTCCCCCATCCCTGTATCCCTCACCCCTCAACCATCCCTGACCCCCACCTCACACACACATATGCACACACTATCACCACCACACCCCCACCACCCTGCATCCTCCTTCCCTGGGGCATCAAGTCTCTACAAGATTAGGCACATCCTCTCCTACTGAGGCCTGACAAGGCAGTAACTCTGCTACAAATGTACTAGGGGCCACAGACCATTTGTGTATCTTCTTTGGTTTGTGGCTTAGTCTCTGAGAGCTCCAGGGGTCCAGGTCACTTGATTTTGTTTGTCTTCCTATAGGGTTGCCATCCCATTCAGCTCCTTCGATCCTTCCCCTAACCCTTCCATAGATGTCCCCATCCTCAGTCCAATGCTTGGCTATAAGTATCTGCATCTGTCTCAGTCAGCTGCTAGTAGAGTCTCTCAGAGGACAGCCATGATAGGCTCCGGTCTGCAAATACAACATGGCATCAGTAATAGTGTCAGGGTTTGGTGCCCACCCATGGAATAGATTCCAAGTTGGGAATCCAATCACTGCATGGCTTTTCCTTTAATCTCTGCTCTGTTATTTTTGTCCCTGTATTTCTTTTAGACAGGAACAATACTGGGTCAAAAATTTTGAAGGTAGATTGGTGAACCCATGTTTCCACTGTGGGTCCTGTCTATCTATTGGAGGTGGTCTCTTCAGGTTCCATCTCCCTACTGTTGGGCATTTCCCCTAAGGCTATTTCCACTGAATTCTGGGAGCTTCTCATACCCCAGGTCTCTGGGACTTTCTAGAGGATCCCCTCATCCTTCACAACTTCTCACCCCTTGCAGCTGCATATTTCCATTCATTCTTCTGGTCCTTTGGGTTTCTCTCCTGTCTCCCCCATACATGATCCTGTCCCCCTTATTCCTTCCCCCTCTCCACTCCCATGCAGATCCCTCCGTCCATCTGCCTCCAGTGATTATTTTGTTCCCTCTTCTAAGTAGGATTCAAGCATTCCACTTGAGCCTTCTTTCTTGTTAAACTTATTATGGTCTGTAGAAAAAAAACTAATCACATTTGTTCAACAAAGTAAAGTAATAACAGATGAGGCAGCCTACAAAAGAAACACTTTTAAAATGTTCAAGATGATTTGATGCTCTCTTGTGGACTCTTTAGGCATATTTACTCCATGTATACCCCATCCTCACATAAGTAAAAATAAAAATAATCTTTTTTAAATAAAAAAAATTATTCAACATCTTTAGCCATTGAGGAAATACATATGAAAACTACTTTAAGACTCAATTTTACCCATTCAGAATGGCCATAAAGAGTAAAAAATAACAAGTTATTAGAGTAGATATGGGGAAAGAAGACTTCTTATTCATTGTTGGTGGGATTATATGCTTCTTCAGCAACTTTGGAAAGCAATTTTAAGGTATAACAAATAATAAATATAACAATCTAGAAATAGAACTTCAATAACCTGAATATATGATTTCTTTGGCACATACCCACAGAACACTCTATCCCAATATATAGATTTTTTTGTATATTCATGCTCATTGTTGCTTTATTTGCAATAGCTAGGAAATGAAATCTGACTATATTTCCATCAAATGATGAACATATAATAAAAGCAATAGAATTATATTAGCTGAAAATAAATGAAAATCTGAAACTACACAACTATAAAAATATTTTAATCCATAGAATCATGTTTCATATTATCTCTCATATCTGAATCCAAACCTTGAATCTTTAGCTGTATATATTTAATTTGAAGTACCTGTGAAAGCCAAGAAATTAGAAAAAACCATTGGTAGTTCCTTAAGGAAAATAATAGAACATAGATAAGAAGCAGGTATGAAGGGAATTCTGGGGGTAGAGATATTTAATCATGGAAGAGAGAAGAGAAACACAAAGTGAGCGGGAGAGCTAACCAAAATGAAGAGCATGTGAAAAATCCATTTGAAAAATCTGCTGTATAGTAACTTGATTAAAATAAACAACTAAAAATAATTAAGAGCAAGATGTAGAGCATAGCTGTTTATTGCTGCACCTAGGAGGCATGGGTTATAGTAAGAAGAAAAAAAGAAGATAAGAAGAAGGAAAATAATAATAAGAGGAGGAGGAGGGGAGGAAGGGGAGGGGAAGAAGGAGGAGGGGGAGGAGGGGGAGGAAGAGGGGGAGGGGAGGGGGAGGGGGACGGGGACGGGGAGGGGAGGAGGAGGAGGAGGAGGGGGAGGAGGGGGAAGAGGAGGAGGGGGAAGAGGTGGAAGAGGAGGAGGGGGAAGAGGAGGAGGGGGAGGAGGAGGAGGGGGAGGAAGAAGGGGAAGGGGAGGGGGAGGGGGAGGAGGAAGATGAGGGGGAGGAGGAAGAGGAGGGGAGGAGGAAGAGGAGGGGAGGAGGAAGAGGAGGGGAGGAGGAGGGGGGAGGAGGAAGAGGAGGGGAGGAGGGGGAGGAGGGAGAAGAGGAGGAGGAGGGGGAAGAGGAGGAGGGGAGGAGGAGGGGGAAGAGGGGAAAGAGGAGGAGGAGGGGGAAGAGGAAGGGGAGGAGGAGGGGAAGGAGGGGAAAGATGAGGGGGAGGAGGAAGATGAGAAGGAGGGAAAGGGGAAGGGAAGAAAGAGGAGTAGAAAGAGAAAGAAAGGAAGAAAGAAAGAAAGAAAGAAAGAAAGAAGAAAAAAGAAAGAAAGAAAGAAAGAAAGGAAGGAAGGAAGAAAGAAAGAAAGAGAGAAAGAAAGAAAGAGAGAGAGGGGAGGGAAGAAGGAAGGAAGGAAGAAAGAAAGAAAGAAAGAAAGAAAGAAAGAAAGAAAGAAAGAAAGAAACAAACTAAGATGCTAAGAAAGAAAGATTGACTGATTACTGGTGCCAGATGTGAGATACTTCCAATATGAGATGTTGGAGAACAAGGTTCTAGAGGTTGCTAAACAATACAGATCCTTGCCACTCCTCTTGGTCGTTCACCAAAGCTAAATGAATAATAAGACACTAGTGCTGAAGACAACACACACCTTGGTTAAGACATAAAATTCCTAAATGAAACTAAACTGAAAATTTTCTCCGTGTTAGCTAGATTTTATGTTAGCTATAAGTCACTAAGAGGCTCTTGGATAAAAGGCATCAATGACCTTATTTTACTGTACACTCTACTAGCTACAATACCAACACACAAGTCAAAATGAGCCCACCTGTGTAATAGTGGCACAACTGTACAGGAAACAATTGAGTACTCTTTTATTGGGTTTTAAATCTGTTCCAGATGAGAAAATCCATACTTGTACCACAAACCTGGCCAAAAACACTTTCCTGGAGAGAAGTCATATTCCTAGGGTAGAGAACTTACTACTCTTGTTTAACTAAATTGGCATACCATTAAGCTGTCCTTTTAAAATATGTTTATACTCAATCATTAATTATACTCTCAGCCTTAATCAAAATGGCTTCTTTTTTTTTTCTGGTGAATGACAGGGAATACAAAGACTCATACCTACTCAAGGCATGAGAGTGAAAGTTGAATCTCAGCTCTAAGATATTCATAAAAGTTCCTATAAGGCTCAGGAACATTGAGTAAGATGGGATAGAAAAACTGGAAGACCTGGAAGATGAGGTGAAGGTGTGAAATGACTTCTTTAGGACACAGAACATCCAATGTCATCATGAATGCATAGCAATTGTGTTTTCCTTCTTTGGGCATGCACATGACTAGCCCTATCTACATTTTGCCATGAACTGGAAAGACATTATAGAAACCTAATATCCCTGTCTATAATATTGGTTACTGATAGATTCTGGAAGAGGGGGAGTTGATAGCTAATTCTTTCAGTTGCTTACCTATTGGCAAGCCTACCAGGTTCCAACAGGTAGTTCCAAACCTATGGTTACAAATATAGCCCTAGCTAAATTTAATGGGTCAAAAACAATAAAAATTAATGAATATGGAAAAGAGATTTGAAGGGAGGAAATATGTTGATAATAATTTATAAACAGCAAAGAGATTGATTTAGGGTTTTCAAAAATGAATACAAGAGAGTTCCCTCCATTTTTCAACCATGTGAAGTATGAGAATATGGCTATCTGAACTTGGAAAAGAAGCCTTATCATCACTGGACCCTTCTGGTCCCCTAGTATTAAGCATCTAGGCCCTAGAACTACAATTAGTAAATTTCTATATCTTATAAACCATCCAGTGTATCTTTATATTTATAGTAATCTGAACTAATGACCTATAAGACCCTGTACAATCAAAGGCCTAACTATTGACAGGGCCAGTGTTTGAACGTCTAGTAAAGCCACTGAATTTGCGATTAAAATGGTCATCTCAAACCCAGAAAATGTATGGTTCTAAGATTTTCCTCACCTAGTTAAAAGCATAAAAATGAATACTTTATGTGTTAGGCTACCTTACTATAAAATCTCATGTTTAATTAACATGTAAGCATAATATTCTTGACATGTGACTTGAATAATTAATGTAAATTGGCTTTAGAAAATTTGTTATCAGTAGTGATCTTTTATAACAAATATTTTTAATGAATTCAGACTTTGTTATAGGATAATGATTTCTCTACACCCATGACATTCAACTATTCATTAAAGCCTTCACGACCATATGGCATCTTCTAGTGGTAGCAATTTTATGTCCAGTATCTATCAATGATTGATTAATAAATCTACATGTAATTAGAACCATAGACATTTGTTTAAAGGCAAATTCAGTGAGGCTTTTTCCACTTAAATGCCAAGACAAATGTAGGGTATATGTATGATAAATACTACTCTAGTGTCTCATTAAGAATAATACATAATCCTCTGCCATGATACTTTTCTTTTAATATGTGTGGATTCTATTTTGTATCTTTAGTAGAAAAAACTTCAAATTTTAAAAGTGATATTTTTTTTAATATTGATCATCTCAGGCATTTTATACTGAAATCTATCAGTATCTCTTAACTCTATTAAAAAGCTGATTCTATATTATTGTTGGCTATTTGCTATTGTACAGATCAGATTTTCACCACTATAACAAAAACCTGCAAAAAATAATTTAAATGAGGAAAGTTTTATTTTGGCTTATGGTATCAAAGATTCTGTCTAAGGTTGGTAGTGTCATTGTATGAACCTGAGGTAGGACAGGATATCATGGAGGCAATACCATGTAGCAGGAAATGGGAGCCAAAATAGAGACAGGGACATATAAATGTTTCAGGACACATCAGTTCTCTCATGTGCATACCACCAATTCAGCATGTTTCCAAGCATGGTGTAGAAAGAGTGAAGTTGAGGTGAATGAATGCTTGCTTCTTTATGATACTGCTCCCAAGTGTCAGGAGCAAAAGTTTCTTTTTGATCATATATCCATGACAAAATATCACATGCCTAAGTCTAGATGTATATGAAAATGGTGGGTACGGGGTTAATGGTGAAACATGGATATCAGACGCTTCCAATCTGTCAACCCTCAAGGCCTACCCCAGTGATGTACTTCGTCAAGAAAGACTCTACCTTTTAAAGATTCCATAACCTTCCCAAACATTACTTGGGTCTTAAGTATTCAAATCCATGAGCCTATATCACACTGAAAGGCAGGTACCTATTTATCCCATACCTCATCTTCAGTAAAGGAAGTAAGGTACCAGTTCTCATCCTAAACGTAAGATTCTACTAAAACTAACTATGTTTACAAACATGTTTTATTAAAAGAAAAATCTATTCTAGATTATTGTGGTCACTTGAATGAAACATGCTCATAGGATCATGGGTTTGAACACTTAGTCTCCAGTTGGTAGTACTGTTTGGGAAGGTTATGGAATCCTGAAAGGTAGAGTCTTACTCGATGAAGTACATCACTGTGGTGGGCTTTGACAATTGATAGCTTTGCCTTACTTTGTTCTACTAATTATTAAAAAAACAACAACAAAACAAACAAACAAACAAAAATGGCCACTGATCAAACCGACTATCTAAGCTGCAGCGGCTCTGCCTAGCTCAGTCGCCATGTTTCTCGGCTGGAGGCCACATGCATGCCGTAGCTAGAAATGGCCAGCCAGAAACATCAGCCCTATAACTCACGAGACGTCAGCGTGGGAGATGGCTTTGCCAATCTTCCACACTGCCCCTGTAAGGCTGAGCAGCTTCCACTTATACACTGTACTCTCTACTCTAGAGCCAGTGACAATTTTCCCTATCTTAACTAAAATACTGTTTGTGCCTATTCTTAGGCTTTCCCTATTTTGTCAAGCAGGAAATGAACCCAAAATTCCCATGGGGCCCACGTTAGACAGAACCCGAGTCTCCTGTGAGGCAATATAACTTTATATCATCTGAATACACCTGATTTATACTATCTTTCTGTTTGGCTGTCTGCCAGAACAGTCTCTATTTATACACTGCACTCTCCACTCTAGAGTCAGTGACTACAGCAACACTAGAACAATGCACTCAGTAGCGATCTCTAGCTTCCAAAAATCCATTATTTCTGTAATCAGGGTGAACACTCAATAAGCAAGCCTAATAAAAACATTGAATTAACACTTTATAAGCAACTAAGAACATTGAAAGAAAATAAAATGAAATACTTAATTCTAGCAGAAATCTGAATACACTCAAGGCCATAACTTCCAGGCTCTCTGGAAGGAAACATTTCTGATTAAGTTATGTACACTTTACACAAATTCACAAAAGTTTGGCTATATCATATATGTAAAACTTGCATCTAGCAGAACATGTATTATGCATAGAATATATTTGTTGAAGAAAGGATTACAAAAGTGACATGGTATATTTTTTTAATATAAAAACTGATAATATATACAATCTCTGTATACAGCGACAATTTTAGTTACATGCTTATGCATATGAAAAATAGATATTTAAACAAAAATAGGAATACAAGATATTTTCCAACTGCTTTAAAGCTTTTACAAAGGTCAATAAAAAACTTGATATTTGAAATATAAATTTAATTGATTATCTAGAAAATAAACCCCAAAACTTATGAACTTCCTAACTACCTTGGAATTACTACAATATTTTTCCTTATATTTTTTTGCTCTGAGCTTCCAAGACTACTTTATTTTGCCATTGAAGCAAAGCCTTTAGATAATTATGGATTTCTGCACTGACTGTAAACAATAAGCTTAAAAATTTAGAAATTTTATATGAATCTAAGGAACAAAATATTACTACTTTTGAATATTGTTAGCCCCTAAAAGTTTATGTGTTAGTCCCCAATGTGATCATATATGGGTTAATGCAGCATTTAGCAAGCAGGACAATTGTGAGCTCTTTAGGTCAATAGTGATGCTGTTCTTGGATGGAAAAAAATGGTCCCATAGAAGGTGTCCTCATGATCTTGTTATACAAGTGTGCTCTTGCTTTTTTGGCTATAGAATTCATTCCTCATATGGATATTCTCCTCATGGTGTAACACAGCCAAAAGCACTCTCAGCAAAGCTGGCTGATGCCAATGCATTGAACCTCCAAGTTTCTTAGCTAAATACACCTTTTGTTCTAAGAGGTTTGTCTTGAGTATTTCACTGTAGCTACAACATGTGGAGTAATATAAGTAGGTCAGACAAATGAAGGAAAGATAAGAGAACTTTTGTATTCAATACATGAATGCAATCAACTGGCTACTGTAATTTCTTTGAAAAGGGTGAGTGAATCTTAGACAGTAACAGCTGGAAGACGTTAGGACTTAAATACCAAGCATAAGTAGTATTTCCATGAAGACAAAATAAAAGCTAATAAAAGTTTACAGCTCTGAAGGAGCTGAAGCTCTTTGCCACCCCATAAGAAGAACAACATAGGCTCCAGCTGCCTATGTAGCAGAGGTGGATTTGTTGGACATCAATAGGAGGAGAGGTCCTTGGTCCTGTGAAGGCTTGATGCCCCAGTGTTGGGGAATGCCAGGATGAGGAAGTGGGAGTGGGTGGGTGGCTGGGGGAAAACCATCCATCATAGAAGCAGGGGAAGGGGGGATGGGATAGGAGGTTTCCAGAGGAGAAACTGTGAAAGGGATAACATTTGAAATGTAAATAAAGAAAATATCTAATTTAAAAAAAAGAAGTACATGGTATTATTCAATCTAAAATAGTGTCTGAAAAAAGTTATCTACAGCATTAAAATATACTGTAGAAAAGTCAATATTACAAACAGTACTCAGACACACTAGTAACTGACGTTCCTTCAGAAGTAAAGCAATTTGAATGAACTAACAGGAATTATATCTTTAGCCACAAACTTTCATCTTGACCCATGAATCTGAAAGACAAAGTTAAATGAAATGACATTCACATCAACTGTCAGGAGCCATCTAGGAAAGGCTAAATGCATACAAGTGATGTTCTGGAGATGACACATTGTATTGCATGGCCTGCGATGGATAATTCTGAATTGCAAGTATTTCAAAAATCTCATTTTGCAGCTAATATGTCCTTCCTATCACTGTTAAACTAATATAATGATCTATGTGGATTAGCCCACTCTATTGGGCAGATTTTCTGCAGGTCAGCAAAGATGTACTGTCTTGTAGTGATGCTATATAGACAAATGTATGGTTTCTTAATTCCTAATAACATTTCTATAGAATTCTTATAAACTATACAAGTAATTTTGAACTCTCTGTAATATGAAAGCTGCAATTAGAGCTCTGTAAACCTTGATGTGTCACCGACTAATAGCACTCAGATAGAAAGCAAGCATGAAACAGATGATCAAGGAAAATATTCTTGCCGGGCAGTGGTGGCACACGACTTTAATCCCAGCACTCAGGAAGCAGAGGCAGGTGGATTTCTGAGTTCGAGGCCAGCCTGGTCTACAGAGTGAGTTCCAGGACAGCAGGGTTATACAGAGAAACCCAGTCTCGAAAAACCGAAAAAAAAAAAAAAAGAAAACATTCTTACTGGGCTAGCTGTAAGAGCACTGTCTGATAACTAAGATCATAAACTGATAATGAACAATTATTTTTGGTGCAAGAACAAAATATAAAATATTATCTGGTTTATCTATACAAAACCTCAAAACTAATGAGGCACTAGGCAGACGACTTGTCCCTTGACAAAATTGTTCTAACTTAAAAGTTATTGTTATAAACTCTTAATGAACCTGTGGGCTACTGACAGATAATGGATGTTTACTTAGAGAACTAGTCTTAATGGAAACACATGTAAGCATGTCTGTTCTAACTCCTCATTCAATTTATGATTGGAATTTATGTTTGAACTTATGAACTTTTGAAAAAGGGAAGCTGAGAATACCATATGGTCATGTATCCTGAAACAGTACAAGAGCTAGGAACAATCACAATAAGAAACAGAGCAAACGCAGTCAATAAGCAGAATAGAAGCAGATTGAAGAGAGAGAATAGGCAGGCTTCTTACCATGAGACAAGTTTTGCTCTTTTCTTTTTTATTAATTATTTTATTTATTCACATACCAAATGTTGCCCCACTTCATGGTCCCCTCCTCCATGAGTTTTTCATCCCATCCTCCCTCCCCTTTGCTTCTGAGAGGGTGCTCCCCCACCCACCCACTCCTACCTCACTCTGTGAGCATTGCCCTTCCCTGGGGCATCAAGTTTCTACATGATTAAATATATCCTTTCCCACTGAGGCCAGACAAGGACACATGCTACGCTATGTTCATATCAGCCTTATTTGTAATAGGCAGAAGCTGGAAACAACCCAGATGCCCCTCAACTGAAGGGTGGATGCAGAAAAGGAGGTTCATGTACACAATGGAATACTATTCGGCTATTAAAAATGAGGACTACATGAATTTTGCTGACAAATGAATGGAACCAGGTTCTTTTTTTAACAGCATGTTTCTTCTTACTGACAAGGACAGAGCTTTTTTATACTCAATAAAAAGGTAGAAGTTTTTCTTTCTCTAAGCAATAAAGGTTGGAGCTTATTTTTCATCCAGAATGAGTTCTTACTGCACTGGTGCTTGCACAATGAAACATGCTACTAGTGCTTGCACAATGAGACATGCTTGTGGGGGCTTTTGCTCCATTCACCATATATATACACGTTTGTAAGTATAGGTGTGTGTGTGTGTGTCTGTGTGTGTGTCTGTGTGTCTGTGTGCCTGTGTGTGTGTGTGTGTGTAAATATGTAAGTTGATAAGACAGATGGTGGTTGGGCCCAACTAAAATGTGGATGTATGTGTGTGTCTATGCATATTTGGTTATGTGGAAGTTTTTACCTCTACAAGTGTGACTTTCTTTTTCTGATTCATTAAAAAATTAATTGCTCCAAGCCTCCCTTTCACCTAACCAGTGAGAGGAGAGGCTTCCAGGCAAGAGAGAAAGGAACAATTAATCCTTACTTAATTCCTTGAGGCTGTCAGCGGGAATTAATTTCCAAATTATCTGTCTTTCTGTTTATACATGGTACACTTAAGAGATAGAAGAGTTCAGAGTTTCTCACTGGGCATTCTGGCCAACCCCAGATATTTAAGTTTTGTTCTGCCAGTAGTATTGACCCCATAAATTGCCCTTAGCTTTCTCAGGCCCCATCTGCTATCATTATGAGGCCAATTGTCAAGTGCTTCCCCCAAGCACCTGTCTTTCAGAGAGAGAGAGAGAGAGAGAGAGAGAGAGAGAGAGAGAGAGAGAGA
>NW_021604674.1:708486-739382 GCF_004785775.1 Grammomys surdaster | reverse complement strand
AGAGAGAGAGAGAGAGAGAGAGAGAGAGAGAGAGAGAGAGAGAGAGAGAGAGAGAGATCTGAGAACCTGTGCCTACCTTTCAGAGAGAAACAGAGAAAGATCTGACAACTAGTGCCAGGCAGGTTTCTGGCAATTAACCTTAAGGTACTAGCTGGTTTGGATTTCATGTCTGTTTTTGCAAATGTCATTTTCTGCAGGAAACGAATGGGATGTCCATTCCAATACCGAAACAGTGCTATGCTGACCGTATGAGGCAGAGTTACCACCTCCATGAAATTGCACTCGTTCTTCATTTACAGGATTAACTGTATTAACTGGATTATCATTGATCTTCCTGCTCTATCAGTCTACTTTATTATGATTCAAACATAATCGTAGATGTTTGCTTGGTAGAAAATTATTTTGTCTTACATATTAAACCTGCTTTAGGGGAGGGCTGTTTTGTTTATTCCTTATCTGAAGCAATCTATAAGATCATGAACTGTTGAAACTGTCTTTTGTCAAATGAGTGAAACCAGATTAGTAATGAATTTAGCTTGCTGATACTTAAGCATCAATTGACTATTTGATAATTTTTCTTAATAGACTTCCAAATGATCAATGGATGTTCTGTCCTGCTGGAAAAAAATCATTAAAAATATATTGTCTGTCTGTTGTACAATGCAATGGGTTAATAAGTGTTGCCCAGAAGGTTAGGGAGCACAACTCTATACTCAAAATACCTCATGTCTTACTTCATAGATTTTAGGCATCCATCCAGGATCCAAAAGCAACTATGCAGCTGAACCCCTGTGGATCACTAAGCCGACACAAGATTTGTTTCCAGTGCTGCAGCTGTGTTCTCATGGTGCCACTTTGTCCTTGTTATCCCCAGGATTTGTGACTTACACAGTAAGAACATATGGCTGAAATGATAAAGATGTAGCATACAACAGTGTGATTAAAGACATAAAAGCACAGATATATTTTCAAGGCTGTCAGTGAGAATATTCTACAGAAATTCTCTTCTCTTAAATAAGGGACTTCAAGACTCACCTACATAGAGAACAAAGCACAACTCACCTCAAATATTGCCTTTCTACTAAGTGTTCCCAGGTATGAATCACTCAAATACACTTTTGCCAAGACCATCCATTCCTGAGTTGTTTCTATGTTTTTAGTCATCTAATTAGTCAACATACATTTATCCAGAATCTACTTATATTGTCCATATTATAGATCTTACAGGCATCATCAATAAACAGAAACTATAGTCTCTGTGCTTCTAAAATGTGTAATGTAGGCAAGATCCCAGCATAATTGTACTCTGAGAGACTCCACCCAGCTTCCAATTGAAGCAGATGCAGACACCCACAGGCAAACGTTAGATGGAGCTTGGGGACTCTTGTGGAAGAGCTTGGGATAGGAATGATGGACACAAAAAAGATAGGGACTTCATAGGAAGACCCACAGAGTCAACTAAACTGGACCCTTGGAGGCACTGAGAGACTGAACCATCAATCAAAGTGTGAGCATGGGTTGGACCTAGGCCCCCTCTGCATATGTAGCAGAAGAACAGCTTGATCTTCATATGGGTACACCAACAACTAGAGCAGGAGCTGTCCCTGAATCTGTTTCCTGTTTGTGAATCCTGATCCCATAACTGGGCTGCTTTGTCTGGCTTTACTGGGAGAGGATGCACCTAGTCCTCCAGAGATGGGGTGAGATGATACCCAGGGGAACCTCCATAGAAAAGGAGAAGGGGAATGGGGGAAGAAGTTGGGGGAGGAGGGAAGTGGTAGGAGATGGAGACCAGATGTAAATGGAATGTAAATGGATGTAAAGGGAATTCATAAATAAATTAATTAATGAAAAATGTGTAATCTACTTGAGAGAATAAAAAATCATGTGATTACATATCCACAAATTGTTATAGATATGCTTCAAAGGGTTTTTCATTAAAAATAATTAACTGTGATATTTTGGAGTGAAAAAAAGATTTTAGTAGGGTTGGAGAGATGCCTAGGCATTCAAGAACATGATTTTCTCTTGCAGAAGACTTGGGTTTGGTTCTCAGCAAGCACATAGTGGCTTACCACCATCTGTAACTCTAGTTCCAGGGGATCTGGACCCCATTTTGGGCCTCTGTTGGCAATAGGCTTACATGTGATGTACATATATAAATGCAGACAGCCACACACATAAAATAATAATAATAATAATAATAATAATAATAATAATAATAAATCTTTTAAAAACATTTTAAAATAGGTAGGTAGAACTTAAAATGTCAGTAATTTTCTCTTTCTTGGACCAGTGAAAATGCTGATTGGGTAAAGGTGCTTGTCACTTGCAATGTACATTGTATTGGTAAATTTTCATGTGCTGTTTAAGCTTGTTGAAAGCAATCTTGGAAATAAGGAGGTCCTTTGCTGTCATATCCAAAACTCCTCCTGGGGTAGGCTGGTCCTCGATTCTATTATAAGGAAAAGAGCTAGTAAATCAGAATATTAAAAACATTGTCCATTTGAGACCACCTAGTGGGAAAGCTTCTAAATTACTATTGTTCATCCCACAACATAAAAAATATCCACAATGGGAATAAAAAACTATATGTTAAGGAGAGAAAACAGACTTTTTTGTAGGAGGAACAAAGGTGGGAGGAGTAAGGAGAGGAAGAGGAGGAGTAGGGAGAGGAAGAAGAAAAGGAAGAGGAGGAGCTAGATAGAGATGTAGGAGAGATGGAGGCAGATGTTCACGTGTCCATAGCAGTCAAAGGTAGTTGGTATATCTAGGTTGGGTATTATACTTCTGATTATATGGGCATCTTGTTACTGATCATTATCAAGTATATAAGGTTTTGGATAATTTAAGCATTAGAATCTCATTTTGCTACTGGGCCCTTGTGGATAGCAGGTTGGTCTGGGCAATGCCCGGTCTTTCGGAGACACTGTGGGAGACTGAGCTAACGTCTCGTCTCGTGGGTGGCAGGGCTGGTGTTTTTGGCTGGCCGTTTCTAGCTGCGGGAGTGCATGTGGCCTCTGGCCGAGAAACATGGCAGCTGAGCTAGGCAGAGCCACCACAGCTTAGATAGTCGGCTTGACCAGAGGCCATTTTTAAATAATTAAATCAACACTCTCATTTCCCTAATAAGATTTTGCTGGATCCTGTGAGCAGATACAGTAGATATGATGAAGGTATGTATTTTTATTATTTGTTCTTTTTCCTTAGAAACCTCCTTAGAAACAGGAGAAAACATTGTGGTCTACTTGGAACTCTGACAGGTGGGAACTTCAGTTGATTATCTCAGTGAGTTTTCCAGTGAATTGCCATTGGAGGTATCTAAGCTCCCAACTTGATAATGTTACCTTTCATTCATTCTCTCTATTGAGCTACTTCCATTGTCTTTGTTACATGCTGGGAACATATGGAGAAGATCAGGACAGTGGGAGCTGGAAACATCTACAATCAGCAAACAGAAAGGGGTGAATGCATGCTGTTGCTCAGCTTCCTTTCTCCGGCATCTTAGCCAGAGAATGGTGTCACCCACAGTGGGTAGGTCTCTCCACTTCTATTAGCACAATCAAGATATTTCACAGGCATGCCAGAACCTTATATGCAATGTGATGGTAAAGTCCATCAAACCGACCACACTAACCACCAGGAATCTTCTTACTGTTATAATTATCTGCATGATCTCATTAATCCCTGTGTATCTTTTAGCTTCATCACTGCTGATAACTATGCATTGTATTAAAATTCAGATACCTAGAGGATTTTACAGACATGTAAAGGCTATTAGAGGGCACATGAATCTTCACTGTTAGCCTTAGTTCATAAAACTTGGCTGTTTATCTATAGGAGTTGAAACTGAGAACTGATAAAACAAGACATGACTCCAATATCTTCATCAGAAATCATTTGAATTGCAATATAAATCAACTGAGAAGATAGAACTGTGGCTAAGAAATGAAAACTCTGCATTAGATTTTCACCAAAAAGATAGTAATAGTCTTAATCATGTTTCAGACCGTACATATTATGTTTGAACAGATTGTTTTATAGAATATATTTGGTAATACTATAAGTTACTAAACATCATAGTAGATGTCTGGGTGTTCAATATTATTAGCAAACAAAGTCAAAATGGTGAGGAAGGGGAAAAGAGTCACAAGATGAAAAGGACAGTTAAAATAAATTTGGCAGTGCTGAAAATATTTGTCTCAGGGCTGGCTAGTAGATTAATCAACACGTGTACTGATTCTGCTAATAAAGTCTAACTTGGAAAAATATAACTGAAGTGTATAGCTAGATTTGCAACACTTCTTCCTCTCTAGTCTTCATTGAGACAGCCACAGCCAGGAACTTCTCCTGGCATCCCTGGTGGTCCTCCTGCTGACTCCTGCAGATTCAGTTGAAGCCAGGCTATTTCTGCTAGGTTGTGCCACCACTGCTGATCTGTATTTGCTATCTTGACTCTACCAAACTGGACAGTGGGTATATTCATAAAGTATTTGCAAGTGGATCAAGCTGCTGTTGCTGAATACTGTGAACTGAATTGCTGATTTCCTGAGAAGACAAATAGAATTTGAGCCAAAGAAAAATTTCTAACAGGTCCACTTCCCCCATATCCTAATAACCTTTTTTTCCCCCACTACTTCTGATGGGTGGTGGGTTAAAAGGAAGATTGAAGCATTTAGGAACCACCATTAAAAGTAGGGTTGAGAAAAATTTAAGTCTACATGACAAGCAAGTCAAGCCAAGCTGAGATCCCATCACTGTCCACTGTGTCCTATTTATACTCCCTCCAAAAATTAAGTGTCCTCCACAGGCCTTACCTCACCATGTGTTTTGCTTCAGCACATGGATCTGTCTTAGCAAAACTCCATGTGAGTCTGTGTTAGCTGACAGCATTCTGCCAATTGCCTGAGTCGGAGGAAGTGGCAAAAAGCTACATGAACCTCATAAGAGTTTCCTGGTGCAATTCTATGGAGTCTTGACAAATGGAGTTCAACTATGCAATGTAACATGTTGCAGACAGGTATATGTATGTTGTTAGTGATGAATCCTTCATCACTCATCCTTTCACATGCTTGCTTTACAAAAACATCCTTTCAGCTGTGTCCACTTCAACTAAACACTCCTTCACATGTTTGTCCCAGCAAAACACCATCAAACACAACTGACTTTGAAAGGACCCTTAAGTTTCCACTTCAAATAACACTCACTTGACTAAGAATGCATGATCTTTTTGAGCTAAGCAAACGAGTTGCATGGCTATGAAGACACCATCTATCCTCCAAAGCATGAACTCTGTCCTCTGACGCCCTGGTCTCACATGTGTTAGTCCAATGCCCCTTCCAACACTTACATCTGCACTGTCTTGGTTTTAAAAACACACCAAGTGCATTGCAACTTTCTTTATGGATAAGATTGTTCTCATCATCACAGTTTGCCCTCTGGATTCTAGTAAAAGTTACTTGTTAACCTGTTCCTATGTAGTCCCAAGCACAGATTACCTGAATAATCCATTAAAAACATAAATCAGGATGCTTCAGTGTTTAACACTCACTACTAACTTAAAAGTACTGAGTACTTTTAAGATGAAAGAGTAATGTTTTTTTTTTATGGTGTTGAGGTAGCTTTGACATTTTTGACCCCATATTCTCCATCTGTACACTTTGACCCTATGATATCTGTCTGTAGACATCTTTGATACTGGGTTTCATGACTTGCTACCTGTAGCAGGCCAAATCAGTTTGTTTTCTAGAGCTTTTGTAACTGTTGTTCACTGCTTTAAAAAAAAATCATCCTGATCCTCACAGCTGGCTATTTCCTGATATTTTTTATCACAGCACAAATGTAACCCATTCAGAAAAGCTATCCCTAATAATCCCAGCTTTAACAATGCACTCAGTAATAATCCAGCACTTGAGCACTGTCCTCTCTACCCCATCCACATGTATTCACTCTGCTTCATATTCATAATAGCCTTCATAGCCATCTGAAATTTTCTTGTTTCTTTATCCATTCTTTCCTGTATTATGATGGATTCTTCTCCTCAGCAAGGACCTTGTCTCTTGAATGCATTGTTGCATGCTCAGTGTCTAGGATGAATCCTGGAAGTTAAACTTAACTTTATGGGTTTATTGACTGAAAAATTAATGAAATGTGCAAGCATTCACTAATTTGTATTTTTCCTCAGCACTCAAGCACTAACAAGCCAAACAACATGTGATTTCTGTATATGTAACATGTGACACAGTACCTGAAATTTAAATAATGTATTTAGTAAATCTTTGTTCAACAAATAATTACCTCCTAAGAAAAAGTATTGAGAGAATAGCTAAAAGCCACAATTATGCATGCAATCATAAAGTAATAGAGTTTTAACCTAGAAAGATGCAGACTATAATTAAATGAGTTTAAACATTATGAAACTACAGATGTTGCTAGTATTGAGCTTTGCAATTTTTGAAAGAATTTAGTTCATAGTGCAGGTGGTAATTTACCTTACTGACCAATTATTTTGGCTTTTCAACTATAACAAATATAGATACCTCTATCTTGTATTAGTATTTGTACTTGGCCATTGGTGAAGCCTATAACCCGTCCACCTGCAAACATAAGTTTGCTTCAGATGCATTCATCAGCTTAGATGTCAGATAGTATCACAATGAAGCAAAATCTTACCATTGAAAGTCAATTTACCTCCAGGTTCTTTTTTAAAGACACCAATCTACATGCTTTTGTTAGCTCAGACTTTGTTCACAGTGAATAAAAATTAGATATCTGAGTATCATAATTGTTTTCTTTCTGAACTAATTTATATCCTGGAGGAAGAGAAAAAAAACAGTTTTCATGGGTGCAAAGTTATTCAAAATCATCTATGCAAAACCCAGTTTGTTATTAGTGTAGATGTTATGATTGAAGGTAAGGTTTGAAAGATATTTATTACATAGATTTCAATTCCAAAACTGAAAACAGGGGTAGACTGAGAAATTTGTTCAAGGCTACAAGAAAATGAACCTTGGGAAAAACCTGCCTTAGATTTGGCAAATATCCAGACATAATTCAGTTATGTGTCAGCACTTCAAGTTAGAGGGTGGGTGCATGTGTCATTGGGGTGACAGCTGCCAGGCTCAGCAGGACATAGGCTCTTTGCAGGTCATGATACTCTCACACCTGCTCCCCTGTTTGCAGATCCACAAAATGGAATGTGTCAGTATGTTTGCATTTTGTTAATCCCTGGAAATTTACAAAAGACTAATACACAAAGATGAGTGCCAATTTTGCGTTTTACACTAAGAAATGTAATGGCCACGCACACAGTTCAGACTGTTTATGTCAGCAGCAGAATGCAGCCTCCTAATGGCATGAGGTAAATCACAAGTACAGGTTCACCAGATGAGCAAAGAGTTAGACAGAGCAAGAGTAAGCTGGCAGACTTCAATAACCAGAGTCACTGAGGCCCAACCTATCTGTTTCCCAGTTGATTTTTCTTGCGAAGTAGGTAAGACACATGAATTAGCTGGCTATTGTTGGAAATTTACTGGCAACTCTTTTCACTGTCCTTCCTTTTTCTATATCCCTGGATACTCACACATTCTCTCCTCCAATCCATCAATGTCATCCAATTAAAAACATCTGTCTGTTTATTAAATGGAACATCACTAAAAAGGATTAATGACTTGATATTTATTGAGTGGTAATAAGGACTAGATGAATGCTAATAATCAATTTTACATTTTCAAAAGATAGTATTGTTACAAAATGATTAGTATATTCGTAAACAATTTGAACATGTTGAACACTTAACCTTCTTATGTGCATTTTTTTCCAGTAGAAAAACTAGACAGACAGAACTACATTCAGCTGAAACAAACTGTTTGGAAACACCCAGAACACATGAAATGTGCATTTCATCCACCTCCCATCTTTCTTAGTTCCCCATGTTTTGATTCATATTCAGTCATATCCAGTGTTAGAACATTTCATCTGATTTTAGATAACCCTCCATCTCTCAATCTACAAGCTGACTTAAGGTCACCTTTGCTTTAATAGTTACACATTTCCTAACCACTTAACACGTGTAAAACAGTACTGCAATTTTCATTAAGACCATATCCTCTTTATGATTGTACCCATAAATCTTGCAATTTATCTTGTTAGTTTACATAATATGCTGTGTAAAGCAAAGATGGCAGTAGCTTCAGTATTTTACTCAATTCCTATAAAGATTGTATCAAATATCTCAGTGTGAGGTACTTGTACTTGTGAGGTACAAGAAGATAAGTCATTTATCCAAGAACAAAAACCCACAAATTGCAAATCAAAGACTCAAGTTATCTACATGATATACTATGGCAACTTGAGGTTCTAGGTTGTTATAGAGGTTATCCGTCTTTGAGTGTATTTTTTTACCGATAGCTCGTGATATCTATCACACATTCAGATGTTCTTGTGAGGGGAGTAAAGAATATACTCTCTGGAGTCCTGTTCCCTGAATTCAGATTCTGGCTTTGTCACTGATCTGCATAAAAATGGACAAGTTCCTAAAATAGTCTATTTGTTAGTTTACAGGCTATTCTACTAGGCTCCTCCCAGAGATCTAGCAATAACTTAAGTCATCATCTGCCACCACTGACTGCTCACCACCCCAGCTCTCTCTCTCTGTTCCCATGTGTTCCAGGTCAGTCTCTCTTTCTTCATCTCTGTCTTTGTGCCCCATTCTCTTCTTTGCCCTCGTGCTTCTGTCCCCATCAGTCTGTCTGCATGCCCACTTGGTTGCCTCTACCCCTTCTCCATATCCGCACTCCCTTCCCTTCCCCTAAATAGACCCTCTTATATCAGATCTGCTACATGATATGATTTTTCAGGGGGACACCTTGGCATGGGCCCACCAGGTACCCCGTCACTCATTATATTCCATAACACTGTTACTGTAAAATGACTCCAGGAAACTCTCCTCTTGTATGTTATCTCATTACTCTGACCAAACGCCTGGATATAAGAAGCTTAAAGAGAGAAGAATTTGTTTCTCTTCAGTTTTAGGGTATATCCCTGGACAGTTGTCAAAACGTGGAGGCAAGAGTAACTCTAGTCTGTGATAACAGTAACTTGAAGCAGCTAGTCACTTTGTCCAAAATCAAGAGGCAAATAGGGATGAAGCAAGCTTCCTCATTTAAGACTGTTTTATTCTATTGGAACTGCATTCCATGAGAGGTTCATTTCACATCCATAAAATGTATTCCTTCCCCCAGATTTCTCTGGAAACCTCTTGAAGACAACCCCAAACATATATCTCCTAGGTGACTCCAAATTTAGTAAACAATGGAGATTAACTTTCACATCTTGTACCCTGACTTTTTGCAACAGAGTTTTCTAAGAGACAGACACAGTTCACTCACCCTTGAAAATGAACCCTGGAGTCTGGGGAAGCCTTGTAACTTGTTCTGGTGAGGAAAAATAAAAGAGATGACATTATATTGGTCAGAAGATGAAGCCTATGGAGGCCTTTAATTCTTCATTCATTGTCCTGGAATGCTGCCAATAGCACAGAAATAAATCCAGATTAGCCTTCTAGAGAATCGAGGAAGATATGATCCAGCCATCCCAATATTATCAGAGGTGGAAGCAACAGCCAGAAATAAAAGGGAGATGGTCGTGGACTCCAGGCCTTTTTGTGAGCCAACATCTAATTGCATGTGCATGAGTGCAGCCAACTAGGAATCAACCAAACCAGGCACATATCACCAGAATTACTATATTCTATTACTAACTCTGAGAAATATTTTTTACATAGAAAAGAAAGCCAGCTGGTACACTCAGCATCTCTGTAAGTTAACCGTTCACTATATAGAACATGGCAACAATAGTGTTATTGGGTTGAGTTTAATGGATGATATATTTAAAAATCATCCTTGGATATTAACCTAGATATGCTTGCTAATTTTTATGTCAACTTGACACAAGCTAGAGTCATTTGGAAAAATGGAACTACAACTGATAAAATGCCTACATCAGGCTGGCCTGTAGGCAAGCCTATAGATGATTTGTTTGAATAAAGATCAATGTGGCAGTGTACAGTGTGGGTAGTGCCAGTCCTTGGAAGGTTGTCTTGGTTGTATACGAAAGTAAGCTGATAGAACATATTCATACAAGCAAAACAAAATGAATTCAGCAATTTGTAGTTATGTACTTATTCACTTATATATAATAATAATTAAAGAAAAGGAGTCCATGAATTTTAAAGGGATCTTGCAGGGTCAAGAGTAAGAGACAGAAGAGGGGAATGGTGTAATATTTTAATTTTTAAAAACAGTTTAAATCAAATAACAAACTAAAAAGAAAGAGAAGAAAGAAGAAAATGTGTGAACCATGAGGAATAAACCAATAAATAGCACTCCTCCATGGCCTCTGCTTCAGTTTCTGCCTCCAGGTTCTATCTTTGAGTTCCTGTCCTGACTTCTCTTCATGACGAACTGTAAAATGTGAGATGAAGTAAAGTTTTCTTCCCAAGTTGTGTTTGGTCATGATGTTGATCACAGCAACAAGCAAATTAGGAAACCTCTGTTCTAGCTTTGGGTTACTATATATGCAAAAAGAGTGGCCAGTGAAAAAAATAATTTATCATCATCATCATCATCATCACCACCACCATCATCATCACTCAAGATTCTTAGTATTGCTTGGTTCAGTTGGATCCATTCTTGGAATTTTATTCACAGTGTTAGACTGACAGTGAACAAGGATGGGATCACAGTTAACACCTTTGCACTCACATTATACATGGGGTAGAAAATTTAAAAATTTGGAGAGACTCAACTGCAGCTCAGATGCTATTTGTCCCCCCCCACCCCCGCCAAGACTTGAATCAGAGTTCTTACTTAGCAGTTGAATACTCTCAGAAGACAGGCAGAAGGTGGCACAAAGGTCTATTTAGTGTGTCTTGGCTGCATTCTGTTTATCCAGGCAGTCACAATGTACCGCCCAAGTTCAAAATGAAGAGACATATATGCCATTTTTTTATATATGCCATTTTAAATGCCTCCTAAAGCCACTGTATTTTCTTTACATGCAACCCTCATTCTCAGAAGACCTACAAGCTTAGTAACAATTTTTGACATTAAACAATTTTGCCTCAGGGAGATTAAATAATTTTCTAAAAAATCACAAAACTGATCATTTGATCATTGCTCAGAGCCTTCACTCTACCTAGAATGCTGTAAGTCAAAGATGACAACCAGTATATTATATTACCAATGTCATTCATCACATGTAGGTTCAGTCCATCACAGTAGAGGGCATAATAACTGTTGAATGGAAGATATCTAATTGTCGTTTCTACATACACCACTCAATATGTTAATATACACATGAATAACGAACAAAACCTGTAGGTCTGAATTCTAGTCACAAGCCTGTGTATTTATACTCCACTGCTGTAAAAATGAATTGTTCATAGGAAAGATGGCAAAGAGTTCTGTGAGGAATTAAAACTGAGAACTTTCTCTTCTTAACATAGAGAGAAGCCCACGTATCTTTTAGTTACATGATCTAATTTTTTTTAAGACTCTCAACCAAAGTTCATGTACCATGAATGTAATAAAATATGAGGAAAGGTCTAAGAGGGAGACAAAGTTTTAAAACTACTGTTAAACTCTAGATAAAAAGATATCAAACAGAGAAACAGTGAAGAAAACTTAAAGAAAGCATAAAGGTGGGTTAAAGGTAAAAGGGGGTACCTGAAACAGTTTATGTTTAGTATATGTGATATATATATATATATACATATATATATATATATATAGCACATACACATACATACGCACATATCTGTGTATATATACATATATATGTATGTGTGTATATATATATATATCTTATATGTTCAGCTATAAATACATAGTACATATATAAGTATACACTATAGGTGTGTGCGTGTGTGTGTGTGTAGATGGTATATAGTTAGTATATCAGTTAGTATATGGGTATGTATGTATATTTGTCTTTCTTACTTCTTTTACTCTTTTGTTCCTTCTATTAGTTCCCTTTACCTTTCCCCCACCTACATAGTCCTCCTAACTTCATGTCATCACTACCTATCACAGTATATAAACGTTTCTAGATTCCGTGTATGATAGAAAATGTGATATTTATTTTTTTAGATCTATTTATTTCATGTAAATTTCATCTAGATCTTCATGCACACATATGGAGGGGGGGGTTCAAATTTTCATTATTTGTCTGTTGATGGGAATATCAGGAGTTTCATACCTACACTAGTCTGAATAACTTTGTACTAAACATATAAACTAGTATGTGATATGCTATATATCCATTCTTTCACATACCCAGGAGTGGTATAGATGCATCAATAGACTCTCCATACTGATTTCCATAGTGGGTAAAGAAGTTTTGAGTTCTCACCAGCATTGCTTAAATATTCTTCACCCACATCCTAATCAACATTTTTTTTGTTATTCATTTCCTTGATAGTAGCCTTTCTGACTGGGGTGAGATAAATTCTAAATATTAAAATGGCATTTCATTTTACATTTCTTTGCTAAGAATGTTGAACATTTCGTGTCTAGTGAACATATATATTTCTTCTCTTGAGAACTATGTTCAGTTTATTTCCCTACTTGATAATTAAATGGTTGAAGTTTTGTGTTATTTATTTTAGTGTTTTAATAGCTCCTTCATACTTCTTTCATCAGATGCATAATTGGTAAGGATTTCTCCACATTTTATCTCTCAAGGATGACTGTCTATTCTATTATGTACAAGCTTTTAAATTTCTTGAAACCTATCCTGGAAGAATCCCATTTTTTTCAAGATTTATAAATTCAACATGAATACTAGAAATCAACTGAATATGCTAAGGAAGACAATATCGCACACAAATGAGAAGTTCAGAAAAGATGGGAGGTTTTTCAAAACAAAGTAACAGAAATCTTGAGAGTGAGAGACGCATAGTACTCAGTTAGAAAGCCTCACCACTACATTAAATCAAGGTAAAAATAAGAATAAGGACTTGTAGAGAATTAATAAATAACCAAACATTATTAATTCAACAAAGCCTCAAAACTGATACACCGAATTTAAATAACCTCCTGCTTAAAAGTCACAGAGTGGTCCGGTTTATTGGATGTTTTGTGTGTCTGCATCATGGATCTCAATAAGCACCTCCTTAAGGACCTTTCTACCTTCTTAAGGTAGAAAATTTTCCTCCTGTGATACAACAAAAAGAAGTCAAAGGGATACAAATAGGAAAGGAAGAAATCAAAATATCACTATTTGCAGATGATATGATAGTATACTTAAGTGACCCCCAAACTTCCACCAGAGAACTCCTAAACCTGATAAACAACTTCAGCAAAGTGGCTGGTTATAAAATCAACTCAAACAAATCAGTAGCCTTCCTCTACATGAAAGATAAACAGACTGAAAAAGAAATTAGGGAAATGACACCCTTCACAATAGTTGCAAATAATATAAAATACCTTGGTGTGAATCTAACCAAGCAAGTGAAAGACCTGTATGACAAGAACTTCAAGTCTCTGAAGAAAGAAATTGTTGAAAACATTTTCTGTGACTTTGGCTTGAGTTTCTTCCCCTTCCTTTATTGCTACTATCCATACATTTGATCATTATATAGTGTTCCAGGTTAACTGGATGTTTTGTTTTGTATTCATTGTGTTTAGATTTAACATTTCCTTTGACTTAAGTGTCCATTTCTTCTATCATGTAGTCAATGGTTAAATTATCTCTTCCATTTATTGCAATTTCCTAATGAAGCTTACCTTTGATGTTCCTATTCAAATTTCTAAACTTTTCCTTTCCAGGTTTCTCTCAGTTTGGAATTTCTTTATTGATTCTAGTTCCATGTTCACCTTTGAAACATTTTCTTCATTTCGTTACACTGCTAGTTTGCATTTTCATAGCAGTCTCTAATGGATGTACTTATATCCTCTTTAGAGACCTCTAAATTATTCATGGAAACTATTTCCAAGTCTTTGTCTTGTGCTTTAACTCTACTGCATTTCTTATGGCCTAATGTAGGGTTACTGGGCTCCAGTAGACGGATATGTTCTGGATATTATTCATTTGTTTTTATGCTGGTATCTAGGCATCTGGGTTTGAATGATTATAATTCTAGGTGCTTATATCTGTTCTTGACATTGTTGAGTAGATGTTCCATTCTTTGTTTTGTTTGTTTGTTTGTTTGTTTTCCATCTTTTGTTTTCTGGTTCTTTGGAAAGTGTGATAGCTTGTGCTGCCTGGAATATAATGATTCTGAGATCCTGCCAAGTGTAGCCATAGGCTGTTCTGGTTAGAGTGTGTTCCTTGATATTAGGAACTGACAGAAAAAAAAATCCCCACTGCTTTAGTCAATGTTCTAAAGCTGTGGAGAGACACCATTGCCACAATAACTTTTGTAAAAGAAAGCATTTAAATGGGTATTTACTTATAGTTTCAGAGGTTTAATCCACTATCATCATTGTAGGTAGCATGGCAACATATAGGCAGGCAATGGAGCAGTAGCTGGGAGATACACCTTGATCCATAGGCATCAGGAATAGAGCCTTGTCACACATGGACTTTTGAAACCTCAAAGTCCACCCCAACACTCTTTGACATGCTTCCGCTAACAAGAACACATCTACTCCAACAACGCCATACCTCTTAATCCTTTTAGTCCTTTAAAATGGTGTCACTCCCTGGTGGCTAAGCATTCACTGAATGGCCTACAGTGGCCATTCTCAATCCAAACCACCATACCTACATCATACATTGATCAAACACTAAATATACATAATGAAGAAAAATATTAAAAGCTGAAAGGGGAAAGACCAAATAACTTATAAAGGCAGACTTATTAGAATAACCCCTGATTTTTCAGTCAAGACTCTAAATGCCAAAGGACTGTTACAGATGTTCAACAAACTCTCAAGGATCAGAGATACCAGACCAGAGTACTATATCCAGCAAGATTTTTAATCACAATATAAGAAGAATAAAAGACATTTTTATGACAAAAACCAAATTTAAGCAGCATCTACCTTCAAATCTGTTTTCTAGAAAACACTAGGAGAAAAACGTCACTCTTTCCCATAGGCAGGTCATCCAGTCAACCACTAAGCAACAACATGTTGAGTTAAATGACATCATAACCCAAGTGAACATAGCAGTTATTTACAGAATATTTGACCCAAACACAAAAGAACATATCTTCTCTGCATCTCATGCAACTTTCTCCAAAACTGACCACATAGTTGGACACAAAGATGGTCTCACAGATGGAAGAAAACCGAACTAGCACCCTGCATTGTGCCAGACCACAACAGATTAAACCTGGATATTAACAACAATAAAACCAAGGAAAAACTTGTAATATTGTGGAAACTAAACAACTTCTTACTGAATGCAAAATGGATAAAGACAGAAACTAAAATCTTTCTAGAACTGAAAGAAAATTAAAACACAGCTTACACAAATTTATGAGACACAATAAAGGTAGTTTTAAGAAGCCACATAGTAGAAGGAGGAGGAGCAGGAAAAGGAGGATGAGAAGGAAGGGGAGGAGAAGGAGGAGGAGAGAGGGAGGGGAGGGGAAGAGAGGGAGAAGAGGAAGTACAGACCTCATAAGAGTAATTTAATATCACATCTGGAAGTTCTAAAACAAAAAGAAACTCTAGAATAAAAAGAAGAAATCACAGCCAAATAGAGTAGATGAAAAGAAATAATAAAACTCAAGTTAATTAATTAAATAAATAAAACAACAAAGACAATATAAAGAATCGTTGGAAAAACAGTTAGTTCCTTGAGAAATCAATAAGATTGACAAGCCCTTAGCCAAATTAATGAACAAGTGAAGGGAGAATATCTGAATTAATAACATTTGAGATGAAAAGGGGGATATAACAATAGACATTTAAGGCATTCATAGAATCATAAGGACATATTTTAAATATATACATTGTAAAAACATGAAAAATCTCAAAGAAATGGATAATTTTCTTGATATATGGAACCTGTCAAAGTTAAATCAAGATCAGATAAGGAATTTAAACTGACTTACAACACCTAGGTACAAAGAGCAGTGGTTTAAAGTCTCCCAACCAAAAAGAAAAAATAAGTCCAGAGTCATATGGTTTTAGTTCAGCATTCTACCAGATATTCAAACAAGAGTAAACCCAATACTCCTCTAATTGTTCCACAAAATAAGAACAAGAGGAACATTGCTAAATTCTTTTGTGATATAACATTTACTCTAATGTTTAAACCTCATAAAAACAAAGAAAGAGGATTCCAGGCCAATTTTCCTTACAAATAGAGATGCAAAAATTCTCAACAAAATATTTGCAAACCAAGTCCAAAAATACATCAAAAAACAGTCACCATTATCTAGTAGGATTCATCTCAGAGATACAGAAATTATAAACAAATATAGATAAAAGTAATCCACAATATAAACTGAAATATCAAAACCACATGATCATCTCATTAGGTACAGAAAAGACTGTTGACAAAACTCAACATGGCTTTATAATTAAGAGTCCTAGACAGATTAGGGATACAGCAAGCCATAGCCAACATCAACTTAAATGGAGAAAAACTCAAGGAAATTGTACTAAAATCAGAAACAAGACAACATTATCCACTCTCTCCACATCTATATAGTACAGTACTTGAGGTTTTAGGTAGAGCGATAAGGCAAAACAAATTGCAAAAGAAGTCAAAGAACCTTTATTTACAGATGATATGATAGTATACGTAAGTGACCCTAAAAGTCCTACAAGGGAAGTCTTACAGCTGATTAACATTTTCATAAAGTAGCATGGTTTTTGCTCAGGTATATAAGCTCACAAAAATCAGAGCCATTCTATATATAAATGACAAACAAACTGAGAAAGAAATCAGGGAAACAACACTTTTAACAACAGTTCAAAATAATATAAGATATCTTGGGGTAACTATAGCCAAGTAATTGAAAAATTTGTATGATAAAACTTCAAGTCTTTGAAGGAAGTACATTAAAGTAGATATAAGAAGAAAGAAAGATTCCCCCATGGTTATGGACCTGACTATGTAGGAGTAACATAGTAAAACATAAAATACCACCAATAGCCATCTACAATGTCAATGCAATCCTCGTCAAATTTTCAACACAGTTAGTTCTTCACAGAATTTTTGAGAAACTTTTTATTGGTATTTTGTGAAATTCACATCGTGAATTGCAATCCCACTCATCTCCCAGTCCCTCCACATCTGACCTCCACCTTTGCAACCTTCCCACAAAAAGAAACAGAAATAAAAATAAACATCTCAAACAGCTTTATTTGCAAATGTTCATTGCATAATCCAGAGGTTAGAGGCCTCTAGATTCTGTTACATTATCAGTGCTGGATCCTCACCAGGACTCCTCTTGGATATCCTGTTGTCACCCTGTGTCAACTTACTCCAGTCATTCATGCATATGGTAGATGTTGGGGTGGGCCAACTCAGAGCCCTGGATCTTGGCCTGGATGGTAGCTTACTTGGTCATCCCACCAGCTCTTCTGTGCTCACCCTAATAAGGCTAGCTCCCCCTCTTTTCCCAGGCAAGGGTTAGAGCCATCTCTAAACAAGTACTCACAACTTGTGGACAACTGTCCTATGCCCACATCACCAAAGCTAGCTATACTGTACTGATCAGATGAGATATAGGGCCACTCTCCCAACTACTGAAGCCAGCAAGTGGAGGGGACAGCTCCCGTGCTTTCAAGCCCTAGGCTTCCCAGGTAAAGTGCAGAGTCTGCTCTTCCAAATGTGGTAGCCAATGAGAAGATCTTAAAAAGACAATTCTCAATTTCACATGGAAATACAAAAAGTAAAAATGAAAAAAATTTAAAAAAAACAGGACATCAAAAACAATCCTAAACAATAAAAGTACTGTGGGATGTCTCATCATTCATAATCTCAAGTTATACTACAGACCCATAGTAGTGAAAAACCATGTAGTATTGGCATAAAAACAGACATGCTAATCATTGGAGTAGAATTGAATGCCCAGACATAAACCCACATAACTAGCAATAACTGATCGTTTTGTTTTTGTTTTGTTTTTTTTTTAACAAAGAAGTCAGAAATACACTCTGGAAAAAAAAGACAGCATCTTCAAAAATTGTGTGGTCACCCTCTATAGAAGGTCAGATACATTGAATTTTATAGAAGAGAAGGTGGGGAATAATTTTGGACTATTAGCACAGGAAAGGGTTTTCTGAACAGAACAGGTTTAACATAGACAATAAGAACAAGAATCTATTAACCATACTGTATAAAACTAGATAGCTTCTTTATAGCAAAGGATATCATCATTTGTACAAAGCAGCAAGCAACAAAATAGAAAAGAATTTTATCAACTAGCTATCTAATAAAGGGCTAATATCCAAAACATATTTTTTTAAAAGCTCAAACTCAAAAAATGGACTAGAAAATAAATAAATCAATTAAATAATGGGAAATAGATCTAAGTGAATCAAGAACCTCCACATAAAACCAGAATTTAATAGAATTTAATAGAAGAGAAAAAGGAGAAAAGCTTTGAACACACGGGCACAGTGAGAACTTTCCTGAAAAGAACACCAATGGCTTACTCTCTAAGATCAAGAATCGACAAATGGGACCTCATAACATTGCAAAGCTTCTGTAAGGCAAAGGACACTGTCAATAGGACAAAATGGCAACCAACAGATTGGAAAAAGATCTTTACCAATCTTATACCTGACAGAGAGCTAATATCCAATATATATGAAGAACTCAAGAAGTTAGACTCCAGAGAACCAAATAACCTTATCTAAAAATTGGGAACAGAGCAAACAGAGAATTCTCAACTGAGGAATATCAAATGGCCGAGAAGTACCTAGAGAAATGTTCAATATCCTTAGTCATCAGTCAAATCCAAATCAAAACAACCCTGAGATTTCACCTCACATCAGTCAGAATGGCTAAGATCAAAAACTCAGGTGACAGAAGATGCTGGTGAGGATATGGAGAAAGAGGAGCACTCTTCCATTGTTGGTGGGACTGCAAACTGGTACAACCACCCGGGAAATCAGTCTGGTGGGTCCTCAGAAAATTGGAGATAGTATTACCTGAGGGCCCAGCTATACCACTCCTGGGCATATACCCAGAAGATGCTCCAACATGTAATAAGGACAGATGCTCTATGTTCATAACAGCCATATTTATAATAGCCAGAAGCTGGAAACAACCCAGATGTCCCTTAACAGAGGACTGAATACAGAAAATATGTTACATTTACACAATGGAACACTACTCAGCTATTAAAAACAATGAGATCATGAAATTCGCAGTCAAATGGATGGAACTTGAAGATAACATCCTAAGTGAGGTAACACAGTCACAAGAGAACACACATGGTATGTACTCACTGATAAGTGGATATTAGCCCAAAAGCTCGGGATACCCAAGATACAATTCACAGATGATAGGAAGCTCAAGACAAAAGAAGACCAAAGTGTGGATGCTTCAGTGCTTCTTAGAAGGGAGAACTAAATATTCACAGGAAGAAATATGGAGATAAAGTGTGGAGAAGAGACTGAAGGAAAGGTCATCCAGAGACTGAAGGAAAGGCCACCTGGAGATCCATTCCATATTCAGTCACCAAATCTGGAAGCCATTGCAGATGCTGGGAGGTGTTTGCTGATAGGAGCTTGATATGGCTGTCTCCTGAGAGGCTCGCCAGAGCCTGAAAAATACAGAGGCGGATGCTCACAACTAACCATTGGATTGTGTGTGGGGTCCCGGATGGAGGAGTTAGAGAAGGGACTGAAGGAGCTGAGGGGGTTTGCAGTCCCATGGGGGAGCAACAGTGTCAATTGGCCAGACTCTTCCCCCCCGGAGCTCCCAGAGCTTGGACCACCAACCAAAGAGTACACATAGAGGGACCCACAGCTCTGGTGTATGTGGCAGAGGATGGTCTTGCTGGACATTAGGTTGAGGAGAAGTCCTTGGTCCTGTGGGAGTATGATGCCCTAGAATAGAGGAATGCCAGGAAGGGAGGGCAGGAGTGGGTAGGGGAGCACCCTCATAGAAACAAAGGGAGGGGAGTGGAATAAGGGGTTTCTGGAGGGAAGACCTCAAGACAGGATCACATTTGAAAAGCAAATAAAGAAAATATCCAATAAAAAAGAGGAAACTCAAATGGTTGAGAATCATTTTAAAAGTATTCAACATTCTTAGTTATCAAAGTAATAAAAATCCACTCATTTGAGATTCCATCTTACACCTATCAGAATGGCTAAGATCAATAAATAATACAAGTGACAGCTCATGGCAAGGGTATGAAAAAAGGGGAACACTCTTCTATTACTGGTAAAAGTGCAAACTTTAGAGCCACTAAGGAAATCAGTGTGGTGTCTCCTCAGGAAGATTGGAGTCAATCCACCTCAAGATCCATCTATACTTGAACATAAATCAAAAGGACTTTACATCCTATTACAGAGATGCTTGTTCAACCATGTCCATTTTTAATCTATTCCTATAACCAAAATGGAAACAATCTAGATGTATGTTGATGGATAAGTGAATAAAGGCAATGTGGTATGTTTACACTGTTACACAATGAATATTACTTGTCCTTTAAAAATTAAATCATGAAATTCACAGGTAAATAGATGGGGCTAGGAAAATTATCCTGGGTGAGGTAATTCAGACCCAAAAAAACAAATATGTTATGTGTTTTCTTATATGTGTATGTCACCTATTAAATCACTGATCAGCAAGCTGTAAACCATATCAGTACAGAGGTTAGATAAAATGTAAGGGACCTATGGAGGAGGGATGGATCACCTTAGGAGGAAAAAATAGAATATTTATAGATGGACAAGGAAGATACTGGAATGGTATTATCAAGCATAAAGTGGTAGGAAAATGGTTTGAGGGAGGAGGAATGCAGTTTAGGTACAGCTAAAACAAAGATCCATATGATGGCTTCTGTTCAAACATAATAAGTAGAGTCTTCATATAATATATAGATATTTGAAGTTGATCTAAACAAATTGGCAAATAATGAACCCGAGTCCCATCTGGACATCTCTCATCAACAAAGGAAGATTCTGGTATTGTAAACAGGTTTCAATTAATCAAGATGTTAGCTAAAGGGTACCATGGAAACCCCAAACAACCAAGGGCATCCCCCAAGGCTATTGTTGGCTCTCTAAAACAGATGGTAAAGTATTATTCCTGAAAACATCTGAATAACTCATTAAAAACAGAAAAATCAACCAAGTGCCTACTTAGATCCTTCATCCTATAAACTAATATGCGTGGTCCTGGAAGGCATTCTGCATGCTACCAATGAGGAAGGTAAAAACCAACCCAGTTACAAACCTTCACTCTACAAGAGTGACCTGGCTACAAGATAGGCTGGCACAATGGTGACACAAAGCTTGCGGGAGTAACCAACCAATATCTGATTTGAGTTAAGGTACATTCTTAGGATCAATATTCAACAATGCTTGGGTGGCCAAGCATACTAGATAGGCCACAGACCTAGGGAAAAAAACATTACTGCTCTGTTAAAGAATCAGAGCAATAAAACAACTCCTAATAACATTCTGCTATACTGATAGATCAGTGCATGACTCAGCCATCATTACAGAAGCTACTCCTGTACCAGATGAGAAACAAATACAGAGATCTGCAGCCAGATATTATGATGAGAGTGAAAGAGCTTGGGATAGTCAGTCTGAAAGGGGGTCTCCATCAAATCCCTCCCCTTAGGGCTCAGGGAACTCTGTGAAAGAGGAGACAAAACAGTGTCTCCTCTGTTTTGACAAAACAGGGCCAGAGGGGATGGAACACACCAAGTAACTAGGACTTTCTAAATTCAACAGGGTCAATGTACATATGAACACAAATACACTGTGGCAGCATTATGTGAGGACTTCCCATATACGTGGATAAGTAAGTCAATAATGTGAAAATGGCTATATTTTCAGATGCAATCTACAGACTTAATGTAATTCCCAGAAAATATGAATGATATTATTTATGCGAATAAATTAAAAAGCCATAAAATATATTTGGAAGTAAATTTAAATGCCAATGTTGGGGGTATGATAATATATGACATCAAAATATATTATTACAAATAAACACATCAATATGACAGAATGGAATATTCAGAAAAACCATTGAAATATTTATGCCATCTGACTCCAAGCAAAGGTGGCAAAGCCACATTTTAGAGAAAATATAGGCTATTGACAAGTGATACTATGAAACCTGAATTTGTATGTGTAAGAGAAAGGAACTAGATCCCTATCTATTACCCCGTATAGGAATCAATTTAAAATATCTATCAAATATCTTATTGTGACACACGAAACTTTGAAACTACTGAAAGGAAAGGAAACAGAGGCAAAACACTTTAAGACATAAGCAAACACAATAGTTTCCTAAATAGGACTCAGTTCACTCAAGAAACAATATGAAGAAATGACAAAAAGGATCACTTCAAATTAAAGCTTCTGCATACTGACGGACACAATCAACATAGTGAGAAGACAACTGTAGAATCAGAGGAAATCACTGCCAGCTAGTCATCTGACAGAGTCCAGACTATACAAACAGCTCCAAACAGTTACCACTGGAAAGAAATGGAGTAATATAGCCAATAAGTGTGCAGAAGAGTGGAGCAGATGTTTCCAAGATAATATGAATGATGAATTATTGTATAAAAAATGTCCAACATCTTTAGCCAGAAGGAAAATATAAATCAAAGCTACATTGAGATTCAAGCTCACTCAAGTCAGAATTGCTATCATCAGGAAAATATAAAAAGCAGATGTTAGCAAGGTTGGTGACTGGATTATACAATGTGGGTAGGAATGTAAATAAGCAAAGCCACCACGAAAATGGGCATGTCTGTTGTTCAAAATATGAAATAAGATTACAATGTTATCAAGTGGTACCACACTTAGTATGTTTACTGATAAGTCTCTCTGTCTCTCTCTGTCTCTCTGTCTCTGTCTCTGTCTCTCTCTCTCTCTCTCTCTCTCTCTCTTTATATATATATATATATATCAAACCATATTTATCAAAGCATTGTTCAAATATAGCCAAGTCACACTCAATCTAGGTATCCATTAGTCTATGAATGGGTATAGAAATGAGGTGTTCATGCACAAGCAATGATTATTCAGCTACTAGGAAGAATAAAATTAAGTCAAGAAGATGGTAAAAAGCATTTGGTAAACAAGCTGACCATCTGAGTTCTATCCTCAGATCCACAGTAGGAGACAAGCAGCTTCTGAAATTGTCCTTGGATTTTCACATGTGGATTGTGATGTGCAAGTGCTTTCACTCATTAACATACAAACATTGTACTCTATATCCAATAAAGAGTTAATGTACAAAATATATACAGAACTCAAGAGACTAGACATCAACAAACAAAACAGTCCAATTAAGCAATGGGGTATAGACCTAAACACATTCTTAATAGAGGAATCTGAAATAGCTGAGAAACACTTACAGAAATGTTCAACATCCTTAGCTATTAGAGAAATACAAGTCAATACTACTCTGAAATTCCGTCTTACATCTGTCAGAGTGGCTAAGATCAACAACACAAATGTCAGCTCAAGCTGGCAAGGATAGGAACAAAGGCGACACTCCTCCATTGCTTGTGGAAATATAAACTTATACAGTTACCATGGGAAAAATATGGCTGTTTCTGAGAAAATTGGGAAACTATGTACATAGCAGCTTTGTTTATAATAGCCAGAGGCTGAAAATAACCTAAATGTCCCTCAACCAAAAAATAGGTAAGGAAAATGCAGCATATTTACACAATGGAGTAATGCTCAGCTATTAGGAAAAAAAATGACACCCTGAAGTCTGCAGGCAAATGGATAGAACCAGAAAAAAATCATCCTTAGTGAGGTGGCCCTGTCCAGAAAGAGAAGCGTCACCTCTACTCTCTTATAAGTAGATATTAGCTCTTACATAAAAGATAAATATACCAAAATCCACAGATTCAGAAAAGTTAGGTAAAGAGGAGTGGTTTATGGGCACAGGGTAAAACACATGGATCATCCTGGGAGGGGAAAATAGAATAAGTTTTAGGGGTTTAAGGTTGGTGGGTGAGGTTGGGATAGAACCAGGAGGGACCAGGTCCGGAAGAGACAGGTGGAAGGAGAGAGTATGGGGAGAAATGACTGAAATAGATGGGCATTTAGAGGGTGATAATTAAATCTAGTACAGTGGAAACGTCCTAGAACTTAGGAGGTTGACCTTAGGGAGGACTCCTAGTAATGGAGGATATGGAGCCTGAACCAGCAGCCATCTCTTGCAATCAGGCAAAGCTCCTAGTGATGAGACTGCTACTGTACTAACCCAGCCACAAAATCTACACTGTTTGCAAGACACTCTGGGACAATGGTAGCTCAGAGCTTGTGGCAGTGTTCAACCTGACAGATCTAACCTGAGGCCTACACCATGAGAGGACACATTTAACACTGGTTAGATGGCCATGGTCTAGAACCTGGATGTCTTTGAGACCTAGAGTAGAACCAAACGTAACTGACAAAAAAAAAAAATCTATAGAAAATCCCTTATGTACTGTGTGGAATCATCACCTGTCAATAAAAAGCTGATGGCCTATTAGCTGAGGGAAGAAATACAAGTTGGGACATCTGGCAGAAAAACAATAGGACTCTGGGAAAGAGTCAAGAACAGGAAAATTTCTCCCTGGACTGGGAGGAGATGGACACATGAAACTGAAGAGAGGTAAATAGCCATGTGGCAAAAATAGACTAGAATAAGTAGGTTGCATAAGTTATAAACTACTAGGGGAATGAGTCAAAGCTTATGGCCTAGACATTTAATCATAAATAATTAAGTATCAGAGTTGTTATTCTGGAAACAAAGAGGCTGGATGGAAAAGCCCTCAGTTACACAAAACAAAAACAAAAAAAAAAGCAAACAAAATTATTCCTAATGATATTCTGCTATTGGTGCCTAGAGCAATGGCCATTAGAGGGGCATCACCCAGCAACTGATGGGAGCACTGGAGAAGCAACCATAGAGCCTGCATGAGTCTGCATCAGGACATCTGCATTCATACTGTGGGCCTTTAACTTTGAGTTTTTGAGTTTTTATAGAACTCCTAACAATGGGAGTGGCTGTATCTCTGACTCACTTGCCTGCTGATAGAACTTTTTCCTCCTACTTGTTTGCCTTAGCCAGCCTTGATATGAGGGCATATGCCTTGTCTTATTGAATCTTGTTATGCTGGGTTCCACTGACATCACTGGGAGGACTGCTCTTTTCTGAAGGGAAGTAAATATAAGAGAGAGGCAGGTGGTGGTAGGAAATCGGGAGAAGAGGGTGAAGGGGGACTGTAGTTGGGATACATTGCATAAAAGAATAATTAATTTAAAAATAATACACACATCATATATTCACAGTAGTAAAAGTAAACTTAAAAAAATAAAATTAGGTTTTTTAGTTCCATCCATTTGCCTGCAAAACTCAGTTTGTCCTCATTCTTAGTAGCTGAGTAGTATTCCATTGTGTAAACGAACCACAGTTTCTGTATCCATTCCTCAATTGTGGGACATCTTGGTTGTTTCCAACTTCTAGCTATCACAAATAAGGCCGCTATAAGCATAGTGGAGCATGTGCCCTTGAGTGAGAGAACTCAGACCCAAAAGGACATGCATGGTATGTATTTACTAATACGTGGATATTAGCCAAAAAAGTACAGAATATCCAGGATACAATCTACAGAACTCAAGAAGGTAAACAAGCCAAAGGGCCCAAGTGAGGATGTCTCAATCCCACATTGGGAAGAAGAAGAAAGCAATCACAGGGGACAGAGGGAGGAAGGGACCTCAGTGGGAGAGGAGACAGGGAGGGGGAAAGGAGAACATGATCAGATTTTGGGGGGACAGAAATAAAGCCCTGAAGACCAGCAGAATGAATGGAAACAGACAATGTCGGGAGGTAGGAGGTGGGGAGGGCACCCTCTAGAATGTACCAGAGACCTGAGAGGTGAGAGACTTTTGGGATTCAAAGGATGGAACTTAGATGAAATGTCCTACAGTGGGGAGAAGGAACTTGTCAGGACATCAAGTAGAGAGATGAGGTTGCCATCCCACAGTCAAAAACTCTGACCTAGAATTTTTCCTGTCTAAAACAATTGGAGGGACAAAAATGGAGAAGAGAGTAAGGAAAAAGAAGTCCAGTGACCAGTTCTAATTGAGATCTAGCTCAAGAGGAGGCTCCAAGTCCTGACACTATTACTGAGGCTATGGTGTGCTTATAGGCAGGAGCCTAGCATGGCTGCCCTCCAAGAGGCCCAGCAAGCAGCTAAAGGAGTCAGACACAGATATTCGCACCCAACTAAATGGACAGAAACCATGGATCCCTGTGGTTGAATTAGAGAAAGGCTGGAAGAAGCTGGAGAGGAGGGCAACCCTGTAGGAGGACCAGCAGTCTCAACTAACCTGGACCCCCAGGATCTCACAGACACTGAGCCACCAACCAGGAAGCATACACCTGCTGATATGAGGCCCCCAACACATATACAGAAGAGGACTGCCTGGTCTGGCCTCAGTCAGAGAAGAAGCACCTAACCTTTGAGAGACTTAAGGCGCCAGGGAGGGAGGAGGTCTGGTGGCATGGGAGGGATATCCTCTTGGAGATGGGGGAGGAAGAATGAATGAGGAACTGTTGGAGGGTAGACCAGGAGGGGGTAATGACTGTAGAAAATATTAAATAATAATAATAATAAACTTCAAAATAAAACAAGAAAATGTGGCACATTTATGCAATGAAGTACCACTCAACTGTTCAAAAATGACATGAAATTTTCAGGCAAAGGGATGGAACTACAAGGTAACATCCTGAGTGAAGTAATCCAGACACAGAAAAGGTAAATATGGTATGTATTTGTGGGGAAAATTTAAAAAAGGCTGCCACAGCGGCGCAAGCCCACCGCCGTGGCGGGTCCCCACATCAGGGAGGGAGATCCTACGGTTCCAGCGGCCTGAGGGCCGCTGGCAGGCCCCAGTAACATGAGGAAGTCCTTGGTTCCAAAAAGGTTTATTGACATGACAGATAATAGATGGATCTAGGCGTATCCCCAAAACCTTTGAGTTATATAGGGAGGGAGAAAGGGGGAGGATTAGGGGAGGATCTGGGGGGAGGAATGTTTAATTTGCTCTGCCCTCTGGCCTTCATTAGTATGTAAATCTCTAAGGCCTGAGGCCTATCGCCTGGGTGACTCTATGGAGATCTGTGACTGTTTTTCAGGATCTTAGGTGATGGGAGGGACCGAACTCCTGCCGGTTCTCATGAGGAATTCCACAGAGAATCTCGGGGTTCTAAGTACCTGCTCAACCATGACCCAGGATACCCTTATGCAGTCCCACATGTATTCACTTATATCTAGATATTAGCCTTTAAAAATTATAACCAAGCTACAATTCATATATCCAGAAATTAGGATGGAAGAAAGAACTCGGGAGTACAAATGAATCTCCCTGTCAGGGGAAAAGAATAGATTTTGTAAGTGGACTGGAGGCAGGGGCATGGTGGGAAGGAGAATTGGAGGATCCAATGGAAAGAGAAAGGGGGCATAGGATTGAATAAGAGAATATGAGTAGAGACCTTTATAATTAAAGGACATTTAAAGGACAGTACTGAAATCTAGTACAGTGTAAACTTTCTATAACATATGAAGGTGATCCTCATGACGTCTCCAAATAATGAAGGTGATGTGACTCCAGCTGGCCATCTCTTGTCACCACCAAATGAAGCTTCCAATTATGTTTCATCCAATTGAGTTGTTGGCCCATTGAAATTCACAACAACCCTGGCTGTTGACAAGATAACAGGTTGTTTTCCACAAACTGACAGCAAAACCTTACTGCAAAAGTCAACACTGCTACAACTCATTGAGCATGCCGAGATAAAGCTAGTGACTCCATAGAACCCTCTTCCCTATGTTATAGTGTCGATGATATAGAAAGGAATTCTGGGGGTACCAAAAGGGAAACAGATATACCATCTCTACCCTAAAACTTTTTGATCTACAATATGCCCTGCATGCAAAGTATGCTAGAGTAATGGTAGCACAAACCTTATGAGAGTAACCAATCAATGTCTGATTTGACTTCAGTCTCACTCCAAGAGGTGGAACCCATACTTGATTGATTGAGTAGCCAAGAACAAGAGATTAAATAAATAGTTCAGAGGCCCAAGATAAAACCATATACTACTGGCCTAGAAAAAAGAATAAGAGTAAAATTACTCCTAATGATTGTGCTATAATCATAAATCAGTGCCTTACAGCCATCATCAGAGAGTCTTCTGAAGCAGACGGGAACAAATACAGAGACCCATAGTCAGAAAGATACTTTGGAACATACACCTCTGTGTTTATCAAATCGCTCTCTTCAGAGCTCAGGGTACCCTACAGAAGAAGAGGCAGAAGGAATGAGGGAGACAGAGTAGTTGAAGAACTTCACAAGAACAAGAAAGAGTAGATGAAGAACTTCATGAGAACAAGGACCTCTAAATCAACTGAGAAAAGTTCCTAGAACTCACAGAGAGGAAGGCAACCATCACAGATCTCATACAGGTCTGTTCCCAGTTCTCTTCATACATACCTTATCTTTATGAGATGTGCATATGAGCTTTATGAGACTCCTGGATGTGCAAACGAGTAGGTCTCTGACTCTTGTGCCTTCTCTTGGGCTCTATTATTTTTCTCTTTTCCTGTTTTGTCTAACTTTGATATGAGGAAATTGGTTTTATCTTATTGTATATTGTTCTGCTATGTTTTGTTGTTATCTCTTAGAAACTTGTTTCTTTCAAATGAGAGAAAGAAAGGGAGTGGATCCAGGTGAAAAAGGAGTTGTAGAGGAACTGGAAGGAGTAGAGAGAGGGGAAACTGCATTCAGATGATTTTGTATGAGAAAGAATTTATGTTTAATAAAAGGGAGAAAAAGCAAATACTATATAAAGTCGTTCCCAGTGCTTCAGTGGGAATCAGAAATCACTTCAGATGTGGTATAATTTGGAGTACTTCATGCCATTAGATGCTCAGCCATTTTTTTTCTCATTCTTGCACAAGTTTCATTCAGCGAAGGAGTAGGATATGCAGAAATGAACAGGGTGGAAATGGAAGAAATCTGTGCTGTCTGATTCAGACTGAGCAACCTGCTGGGAGTTAGTTCATTGAATATTGTATTCTCCTGAGTCATGAAGTGAGGCCACATTTAGAGCATGTGTAGGGAGGAAATTATCTTAAAAATGAACACTAATGTAAATAGGGTTGTAGTTCGCTAAGAGAAAAGTCTTTCCCATTTGTTCTGAAAAAAAAAAGGGGGGGGTGGAACAGTCTTCAGATACTGTGGGCCAAAGGATGATAGCCCATGATTCTGCAATGGAGGATGTCGCAGTATCTCATTGGAAGAAAATAAACCCCTTAAATAAGGCACTGTCAAGATTTTGGCTACAAATCTTCTCCCTCACATTGAAGCTAGGGTTTTACCCAGTCACATTTCCCTATTTCTGCTGCAATGCCTCAAACTGCTCCTTCTCAATGAAGGTACAGTCACTTAAGACCAGATGAAACTCTTTTTCTTCGTTTCCTCCAAAGTTTCTAGTGAACATAGAGTTCTATATTAACTATATTGTTTCACGGCAACCTTCCCTTCTGAGCCTCAATGACATAAGAGTAACTCTGTAGATTCATATCCTAGAAAGATGCACACAGAAGATGTTGAATAATTATTCACTGAATAAATAAGAAATGATTCCCTAAATTAAATATCTGTTTCACCATACCTAATTTGCCACACTTCTCTTTAAAAAGTGTCAGTAACAGTAGCAAACCTAAGGATTTCATTGGGAGTCAATGACATAACAATAAATCTGCTGACCTTTGCACATTTGTCCATTTGTGAGCACATTGCTATGATTTGGACTTAAGGAGAAACAGAAAGGAAGCCTGGAATAGAGATGTCACAAATACACAACAGGGTGAGCCAAAAGGTCCATTATAAAACCTAGGATTGTTGACCGTATCCTGGCTGTAGGTATTTATTCTGTCTCAAGAGCAAGAGAAGAATAGGGGGTCAAATGTCAGGGATACAACCCAGAAGTTACAAAAGGCTCCCCATAGCTCCCTCTAATGTATCATGCTGATTTCCTCAATAAACCCGTTTCAACTAACTCCTCATTCTGCCTCTAACACCCTCAGGAGCCTTAAACATTATTTGGCAGTTAATTTGCAGTTATTATATTTTTGTTGTCACATCAGCCTCTAAGAATGAAGAAGTGGCAACTTAAACCCACCAAATTCTGGAACAAAGCATAAGATTTTTAACTCAAAGTATTTTACCAGATGAGCTTCTAGGAGGTCCTAGATCCCGTCATTCTAAGACATCTTTCCCTTACATCATGTATGCTAACTAGCACCATAGATTATGGAAATTATTAAATATGAATAAAATAAGGGAAGGGTTTGCAGGAAAAATCTTTTATTTAGTCATGTGGTGATAAAGTTGCATAGCATTTTATCTAGAGTATTAAAAGCTTATTCCATTTTACTGCTGTTGGAAATGATGCTACAGTGGAAATGATGCTGTAGTGGAAGTGATGCTGCAGTGGGAGTGATGCTGCAGTGGGAATGATGCTGAAGTGGGAATGATGCTGCAGTGGAAGTGATGCTGCAGTGGAAGTGATGCTTCAGTGGGAATGATGCTGCAGTGGAAATGATACTGCAGGGGAAATGATACTACAGTGGAAGTGATGCTGCAGTGGGAATGATACTGCAGGGGAAATGATACTGCAGTGGAAGTGATGCTGCAGTGGGAATGATACTG
>NW_021604674.1:708169-708476 GCF_004785775.1 Grammomys surdaster | reverse complement strand
GATGCTGCAGTGGAAGTGAAGCTGCAATGGAAATGATGCTGCAGTGGGAATGATGCTGCAGTGGAAGTGATGCTGCAGTGGAAGTGATGCTGCAGTGGAAGTGAAGTGATGCTGCAGTGGGAATGATGCTGCAGTGGAAGTGATGCTGCAGTGGGTGTGATGCTGCAGTGGAAGCAATGCTGCAGTGGAAGTGATACTGCAGTAGAAATGATGCTACAATAGAAGTGATGCTGCACTGGAAGTCATGCTCCAGTGGAAGTGATGCTGCAGTGGAAGTGATGCTGCAGTGGGAATGATGCTGCAGTGG
>NW_021604674.1:698205-708159 GCF_004785775.1 Grammomys surdaster | reverse complement strand
TGCTCCAGTGGAAGTGATGCTGCAGTGGAAGTGATGCTGCAGTGGAAATGATGCTACAGTGGAAATGATGCTGCAGTCTTACTGACTCCTGATTGCTAGCTAGCACTCGGTGCAATATTCTGATCCCATGCAAGATTTCTCTGTGTCCAAAATAATATCAGCTCTTTGCAGATGTTAGCTACACCTGTAATAAATTCAAAAACTTATCTGGTGAGATTGAGCAATAAAAGCATATGCATAAAAATGCCACAAAATCTTAAATTATTCCCTTTATAAAACTGACTTCTACAAGAAGGAAAATCCTTGCTTTCTTTTAGCTTCATATTCAATAAACACTAAGTGTATCACCACCTTCACTAATTGTCTTTTATCACTATTACTTCAGATGCATGGTTATTCTTAACAATAAACTATTCTGTCCTATAGAATCTCTTCACAAGAAGAAAACTAGATTCCTACAGCTATTTTCTCACTCATTCTTTGAGTCTAATATATTGGCTGGAATTTTATGACTGACATTGGCTATGGAAAGAAGATTCAAGTTAAAGCTTTGGTCCTCAAAGAACTCAATTGCAATATGAGAAAACAGAAACTACAAAACACTATTAGTAATCCAGTAACCAATCTAAAAAATTGTGTGTTACCATAGGGGAAGAAAACTATAACTTTGTGTGGATAGAGAGATGAGGATGTGGGAGGACCCCAAAATGGTATAATCTTGGGAAAAGGAACAAAGCAGTGATTCCATGCTTGGGTCCACAAGAAAGCTAGAAGGAGACATAAAAGCCTGTCATTTCTACCTTCCATTTCTGTCTGTGCCCCTTACTTAGTTAGGCCAGTTGCATGCTTCTCTGGGCCAGCATGTTAATTGGTCAAGAACAGTCAGTTTAATAGTGATCATTGTCCCCAAGCTATAGACATAGAGATAAGCCCTTTCCTTAACCTTAAATCATCTTAGATTTTAGAGAGAATAAAACTTCCTGGAGCCAATTTGCTTCCCTTCAAAAGCCCCAAGGAAGGACAGTTACACTCAAGGGCAGTGTGCATCCTATGAACCATTTCAGCACATGTTGGCCCACAAAACTTGAGACAAAGATAAATGATACATTTTTTTTTTTTACCAGTACTACATGTTTAAGCGTTCCTCCTACTGCTTGCCCTAATTTTGAAAACTGAAGTCCCTGTCAATATCCCCAAAGCAAACGTAGGGTCTCTAGACTACTTATCTGTTCTATTTCTAACAGGGCCTCATTGAATAAATCAATCTCTCTCCACTTCCTTTCTCTACTTCTCACTTATATAACTTATTTCTCTGATTGCAATGTTAGTGAAGTGGAACCTACACTTTTACCCCAAGTCTCCAGTCACAGGCATTTTGAGAAAGGTAATATGAATAGTTTATCCACAGCACACTGGGAATTTTGGAAGCAATCATTTTGGGGGATCTCCTAAGACTTGTATTCTTCTATTCAAATAATAAGTTAGTGGAAGAATTGGTTATTAAATGTAAAATCTGAATAATTGTTGATTCAAAGGTCTTGAGTTTATTCATTTAGAATGAATTACACCCACAGTCTTAAAAATAAGTCTAAACATAGTATGAAGTTACTTTAGATTAGTTTCCCTACAAATTTTCTTCTTTTAGGCCATAGTGACCTTCATTCTAGGTTCTCTACCCTTCAAACTGGCAGTGGTGGTTTAGTATCATGGTATAGCCTTGATAGACACATGTTGTTCAGCACTAGGAGATAATGAAGTTAGAAATCTGGACACAACTTAGAATATTAGAGGTAGAAATGTTTAGAAATAGTGTTCTGAGAGAAATTATCAAGAGCTATAAAGTACCCACTTTATCAAAAATGGATCAATAAGGAAGAGATAAAGGAAGATAATGAGGCTTACTTATAAATGCTTGGGTTATAGTTACCTCCTGTTTTTTCTGATTTGAAAAAATTAATTAAAACAGAAATTGATATAAAAAGTAGATTTATCTATGTTAGTCAAATTAGGAGGAGAACAAAGTCTACACACACACACACACACACACACACACACACCACTTATTGCCATCTTAAAATATATATAAAGCCATGAAACAAAGAGGCCAAAATATATATAAATTTACTTGTGAGATAAATGGGTTGTTTTTTTCCTGAGGAAAGGGACCTGGGCCCTAGGCTGTCTCTAAAACACTTTTCCCATTTAAGTCCAGGTAGACAGAAATGAGGTCTTAATGATTCTGTTTTTAATATTCAAAACATTGCATATATTTAATATGTAAAGGCCATATCTAATTTTGAATGGAATAAGAGATTTTTTTGTGAACCAATTATGACCAATCATACCCCAGAAATACAAATTCAGGTTGTCCCAAATAGACTATTCCAGTATGAGCATGGCATTATGAAGCTCTCATAGCCACAGGACAAACAAAGGCACTAATAAAGGCATTTTTCTAACTCATTGGTCAAAACATCAGATAGACAGGTTATAGCAAAGAGAGGGTATATTTTTTTATAGGTTCCAGAAGCCATGTGATGACATTCTTAAATTTGGACTGGTTAAACCTAGTGGTTACTAATGTCAAGTATTTTTTACTAGTTTTGTTTCTGTGAGAAAAGACAAATGCATATTAATAGAGAAAATGGCATATTTTGGCATACTGTGCAAGAATACATTTCATCTTGGTCCATTGTCACAACAGGTTACAATCATATAAAAAGTTCTTGATGGAAAAAAAATCTTCAACAGAATAGTTTTTTAAAAATAATTTACACACACATTATACCATTTATAGTCTATACAAATTTGATTCGGGGGGGAACTCCTCAAAAAATGGTTTTGAGTTTTAAATTATCCATCATTGTTTGTATTCACATGGCATGTGTGAGTGTGGCACTCAGAGTCCTTGAACAACATGTGGAGGTCAGAAGACAATGTTGGAGATTGTTCTCTCCTCCCTATATAGGTTTCCAGGACTAAACTTGTGTCATCAGGCATGTGTGTCAAGTATTTTCATCTCATGTGATATCACAATGGCTTAAAAAAACCCTCTGGTGTCTTTTAGCTAGTAGCCAAGCATGGTTAAAAGGTTATTTTTTTAAAAGTCAGTTAATTTGTTAATTTCTCCAGCCATAGAGGAGGCCGACTTTGAAACTAGAAAATATGACCACTATGCTATTTGCTGTTTTCTAACACCAGTTACAGTGCTTGCCCTTGACTTACCTGAAATAGAATATTTTGCTGGACTCTTGTTTCTTTTTCTTTTCTTTTTTCTCCCAAAGGTAAAGCTATACCAACTTATAATTCTCTGTAAGAAAAAGAAAGGACTGTAAAAGCGAGCTCCATTTTGAAGATTTTTTCAAGAAGATTTGTTTTATTTTTATTAATGTGCATATGCATGTGTCTGTATTTGTTTATGTCCACATGTGTACAAGTGGCCGAAGGATCCAAAAAAGGATGTAATACACCCTAGGCCTGGAGTTACCGGAGGTTGTGAACTAGCTGATGTGGGTTCTTTGAACTCTGGTCCTCTGAAAGAGAAGATAGCACTGTTAACCAGTGAACAATTGCTCCATCCTTGAGAAAGCCCCCACTTGAAATCTCCAGAAGATACCCTTGGAAGAGACGTCATCTCACAGACATTAAATAAGGATAAGTCCCTCTTAGTATATAAATAAGGAAAGGTGATGAGGTCAGGGTGAGAAATCAGTACTTTTTTTTTTTTTTTAAGCCAAGGTTTGTAATCTGAATGTCCTTAGAGAGGTGGCTAAGGAATTGAGGGCATTTAGGAGGTGGAGATTCTATCAGTGTTTTTTGCTGTTTCAATAGTCCTTTCATAATGGTAGGAGCTAATGTCTGATTTCACAGTACACAGATTCTATTCAACTTTGCTTTCAAATGAGACACTTGTTCATTCTAGCTGCAAATAGCATAATGCACAATGGAGTTGAACAGGGAAGACAGCACATCAGTGAATAACAATCAGCTTAACTTAGACTTGGTCTTCTTATGGCCCAGGCACTGGTCAGATTTTCTTCTGTAGATAGCTTTTCAATTCATGAATATATTTTAGATCTTTTCTTTTTATCCCAATATGTTTTGTCTTATCTCATCTATCAGTGACTTAGGTTCAATGTTACATTGTCTATCTTTGAGCATAAGTTATTGTCTTAATAATCGGCTAAATATTTTATGCTACAGTTATTTCTCACAACTCCAGTTAGCTTATCTATTCTCCAGATAAGGGATCCAATGTTAAGAGAAATGAAGGTACTCGGCTAGATATGTAACAGTAGAGATATTAAACACAAGTATAAAATCCAAACTTGTGAGCCCCTGCCTTTAGTCTATCATATCAAGCCTTAATTTAATTTCCTGATACAAATAATTTTGATTTATCCTTTCTGCTAAAGTAAAAGCTTTTGTAAACCAAGAATCAAATTTTGCTTTGTCCCTTCAAAAATATTTGTCACAATGCACTGCATTAATATATTTCAAAATGCTAGGGTTGCCAGACACTCAGATTTAAGCAGATGCATGGATTGCTGGTCAGACAGGCATACATGCATGTAAGCTGGCCAGTAGGCAGGCAGGCAGACAGGCAGGCAGGCAGGCAGGCAGGCAGGCAGGGAGACAGACAGACAGACAGACAGACAGACAGACAGACAGACAGTGAGTGAAATGATGAGAGGAGACCAGCAGTGGACTGTAAGGAGAAAACAAAACATTCAAATGTAATACTTCAGTTCTAATTTATTTTAGCCAAATCAAGAAATAAGATATTTTTTACAAAATATAATTGCTAGTGTCTCTTCTGATTTACACTTAAAAGGATTTATTGCTAGTCTCTGCTCTGTAAAGCAATGTGAGGTAAACAGGATTAGTTGAATTATATTGTGTTCTCCACAGAATTTAATACCAGAAAGAGCTGTTAAAAATTTATAGAAACAAATAAGAAAGCCCAATTCTGCTGAAGCCCTAATCCCTTCCAAATGAAGACCAACTTCTAAATAACCATTTTCTTTGGAAACATAAACCCAGGCAATTTAAGTTTGCAGACTATGCTGGCCTTACCTTCAAGTGGGAAAGTAGGAGGGAAGGCTGGACAGATGTAGAGAAGGACCTGAAAACAGTGCATTCGATGTCTTTTCTAAGTGTACAAGCACATGGAACAGTGAGTACAGAAGTGGGAAGAAATAACTAAGGGATTAGAAAGTAAATCTGCCCTGTCAACATTGAAGTACAAAGCAATCATATAAGAATTACAAGCAAGCTACCCTGAAGAAGGCATGATGACATCTATGATATTAAATTTAATTCATGCACACATTTATTTGTTCATCCAGAAGTTTAAAAGATGACTGCATCTATCAAAAAGGAAACTCATTAGCAATAGGCGTTTATATAATCCAAGATTTTCTCTGATGCTCAATAGAAGTACAGAGAGCAGGATTTTTGACTCTGAGCCCTTAGCCCTCTTGGTCCTACTGGAAACCCCACCTTGCTTTGGAATCATGTATTATGCTCCTCTCCCTGTCATTCACTGTGGCACCTGTGATTTAAAGAATCCATTAAAAATGAATATTATATCTATCATTTACTAAGAAAAATCAAGATATACCCATACAATGATAAATATTCCTTAAACTATATAACTGTAATATTAAGGCGAGACATTAATCTGCCTTTTTTTTCTGTTGATTTTTTTCCAACTCCTTCATCTATCTCCATTCTGTGTCTGATCCAGAGGACTGACGTGAAAGGACTACATCCCTAATTTTTAGGGCCTTCCTTGGACCTTAGGCTTACATGAGACATTCAAGGCCACAAGACCTTTAAAATGACGTAAGTATAGTTATGTGCAAAAGCAAAGTTGAGCACAGCTGTGGCCTCAGCAGGCATTAAAGCAATGGGACCAAATGGAGTTGTAGACAAGATGGGGCATATTCAGGGAAGCACGGCTGTCGTCAAGTGATTTTACAGTCATTGCATTCTTCACTTACCAAGCTAAATGGTAAGAAAAAAAATCAATGTCAGTTTATCAATGTCCATGGTTGAGCAGAAAGACTAGCCTCATCCTTTGAGTTCATGTCATTTTGCTACTCCAGGCAACATAGTGTATGTGTGCAGGAAGCATTTCTGCCACATTCAAAAAAATCAGATATTTGCCTCCCCAAAAGCACTTACTGCTATTCACTTAAGCTGCATGCTGAACTACCTGATGTTCTCATGGACAGTTACTTGGAAAGAAGCTCAATACACAAACTAAGATTATTGAGAATGACGATTTGGCAAACCTTTTATCAAAAAATAACATGAATCTGTCACTTCAAGGAAAGCAGCTGACAAATACATATTTGTTGCCAATGATACAATTTATGTTTTTAAACAAGCAATAGGATTTTTGAAAACTTTTATTAATGATTGGGAGTTTTACATTGCCAGTGTGTCAATATTTAGTACAACTGCATAATTCATTAAACTGATATCTTCCAAATATTCAAACTTGAAGCTTCAATATCATGTATGATATATTTGAATATGTAAACTAAATCAATGAGTATCACCAAAAACTATGTGCTGAAGGTTTGGTCCCAAGCCTTCGTGGTACTATTAGGAAGATTGACCCATTCCAAGGCGGGTCCTAATGACAAGAAGTTAGGCCAACGGAGGTGAGCCTTTAAAGGGTATACTGGGATAAGAGAGCCTGTGCCTCTCTCACTTTGCTCCCTGACCTTGAAGTCAGCAGTTCCCTACTGTGCTTTATTGCATTGCCATAGACTCAGAGACCACAGGACCAGAAATAATGTCCTGAAACCATGAGCCAAAATTAACCTCCTTTTCATAAGTTGATATATTTATTTCAGGTATTTGTTACAGTGATAGAAAATGATTAATGTATAAACTACAAAATACGTAGTATTTTAATTTCAAATTATGTAGTATCCTAACTAGTATAGTTACTTTCTGTTGCTGTGATGAAGCACTGAAAGCAACCTGAAGGGCAAAGGGTTTATTTCATTTTACAACTCCCAGAGCACAGTCCATAGCTGAGAAATCAAAACAGAAGCTCAAGGCAGGATTTTAGAGGGAGCAACTTGAGCAGAAAGCATGAAGGATCACTATTTCCTGGGTTGTTCCTTGTGTCTTCGCTTATTTTCTTATATAGCCCAAGACTACCTGCCCATGATTGGCACCGCCCACACCAGTCTGGAAACCCTGCATTAACCATTAATAAGAAAATGACCCTGTCCCGGCTAAAAAAATAAAGCCTAACCAGCACAGTAACCGTTAAGAAACCACTCACTGAACATTAGCACATTTGAAAAGGGTGTCTATAGGTATCTGAAAGGTGCTTATTTATGTTTTTATATATTCTCATTATCTTTCAATACAAAGCTAGATTTCATTCTATTCCTCAACCAAAACAACATTATCACAACATTTGGATGAAAATTAATATAAGAATTTAGTAATCTTCTATTGAAGCAATTTTGAAACATGCAACAATGAAATGCTACCTCTTCATTTATAAATATGTTGATTTTTTTCCATTAAGGAATGTCATTTTTATCACCACACTATGGATTTTTGTTGCTTAGGGATTTTTTTGTGTGTATATTATTGTTTTGATTTTATCTTGAGTCAGGGTCTTACTATGAAGCTTAGAAGGCCTGGAACTTAGTATGTAGGTGAGGGTAGCCCCAGAGTCACAGGAATTGCTTGCCTCTGCCTCCTGAATGCTGAGATTAAAGGCACGTATCATCATTCCAGACTCCAACTCTACAGATTTTAATTATTTTATTTGGATTAATGACTTTTAATTTTTAGACTTTATTCACAGTATGACTGACATCAAGAGAGATGTCACTTAGAAATTCTTGGGGTCATCAATAATTTTTAAAATATGTATATGCTATATACATGCTCATGGTTTTGTATGTTCACATATAAGGGAAGGATATGTGTCTATATGTGTGTACATACGTGCAGAGGCCAGAGAATGATGTTAGGTGTCTTTCTTGATCATACTCCATTTTGTATTTAGAGGAAGGGTCTCTCACTTGAAGCCAAAGCCTCAGAACTCAGCTTATATAGACAACTGGCTTTTCTTGGGATCTTGTCTCCACTTCCCACATACTGTGATTGTAGGACGGTAGCCCTACCCACCCAGAATTTACATTGGCACCGGGGACCTGAACTACAGTCATCACGCTTACTCAACAAACGTTTTTGCTGCTAAAACACCTCCCCGGGCTCCTCAATACATTTTAAAAGAGTAAAAGAATGTTGTGATCAAATGTTTGCACTAGTATATTCTATTGATGGGCTGTTTGACTCCTATTCTCTAATTGGGTTTGACCAGTGTGGAACTCAAGCAACAGGTAAAAGTAAGGCTTCTTATAATTTGGATGCTTGTATACCTTCTCCTCTAATGGTTAAAGGCTTAGACCTTGCTTCAAAACTCTCCTCCACTTACCAGTAGGATTCATCCCATCCGTCTAGCAGGGGAAGGATTTACGTTGTCATTCCTGAGTGGCTCTATCCTCTGACCCATTTCTTATCCCATGACTAGCTTCCTGTTGGGTCTCAGCTGCTGTTTGAGACTGTGGTCCAAGAATTGTTATCTTGTATCAACACAAAGTGAAAAATAACAAGTTAATAAAAATGCTTGTAAAAAGTCTTTCTGTTCAAACCTGATTATTTATAATATTTACTACTATGCCCCCTCCCCTGGGCACTGAACTTCTTTTCCAACTCTCATGGTCACAGCAATTGGGAATTCTTAAAACAGTATAGTCTGTCCAGTCTCTGGACATTTGTTAAAGTGCTGACTCTGCAATTTTTTTAATACTTTTGGGTTTTTAATTTATGCATATAAACACTTCAATGAGCTACATAGTTGTGCTCTAACCAAAAATAATGGGAAGACACCATTGTCTAAAGCATGATAATTCTAAAGGTTCTAAAATATGATAGTACATATGTCTCAGTATCAGTGAATTAATGTTGATTAATTTAGGTACCAGTAACTTTCTGTAAAACTTTTCTCATTCTTCTCTTTATCATTTCCAAATCCTTCCATCTTTGACATATCAGTTCATTCTATATGTTTGTTTTGTGAAGGGAAATATTGGGGCAGGAGGGTAGTACAGCTGTGTTAGGGATTCTACAAGGAGGGTTGCCTAATGACCAGGACTTCTAGGACTATGGAAAACGGAAACATTGTAGGATCTGGGTCAAATTACTTAGAGCTATCTATAATCCATTCATGCAACTGACCTATCACTCACGCTTATGACTATTAGATAAATCCTTCTGACATGTACAATCAGATCGCAAACTGCCACCAGTCTGAAGGCTAAGTGTGTTCCCAGGTGACCCCCAAAGCCTGTAGCTGATTCCTCTTCTGAGCTGACACCACCTAACTTGATGTTTCCAGCACTGTGTTGAAAAGTGCCCTGATTTATCCTTTTCTTTGTCCTGTTACTATTTTTAAAACCTCATAAAATTGCTTCTGTGTTAGTACATATATTTAGGATGAGTTTATTCTGTGTGTCTGATCCATGGCCACTCACCTTTGACTTCAGAATAAACCATTACCTTTGAAGTAAAGAAATAAACTATGTTTTTATATCAGCAATTTGAACATCAAGAACTATTTCTGTATTGTGAGGGATTCTTTAAAAAAGTAAGGAGTATTACCAGCCTACAGCTCAGTCACCAACCTGCACTTGGCATTGTTTAACAGATGAGTTGTGTTGTCTAGAGGACATAGGATCCAGTTCCCCCTGAGCTTATGGTAAATCTGGCCCTTTCCAATAAGACACAGTGTGAATAATCTTCTAACCTGGGTCTCCAAATAAATAGATCTTACATATTCACATATAGAAATCTCCAAATCCTCTCTCTCTCTCTCTCTCTCTCTCTCTCTCTCTCTCTCTCTCTCTC
>NW_021604674.1:630866-698195 GCF_004785775.1 Grammomys surdaster | reverse complement strand
CTCTCTCTCTCTCTCTCTCTCTCTCTCTCTCTCTCTCTCTCTCTCTCTCCACACACACACACACACACACACACACACACACACAAATCTTTCATTCTGAACAGCAATTATTTACCTTGGATCTATATTCATAACTATCTTTCAATTGCTGCTTTCCAACATTAGCCACCTTAAGAAAATGAAAGGCAGGAGGAGGAGGGATAGGAGGTCCCTCGGCGAGGGAGGGAGGAAAAGGGGGTTAGGGGATAACACCTGAAATGTAAATAAAATATCCAATAAAAAAAGAAAATGAAAGACAAAAAGAAAAACAAACAAATTTAACTAATAACAAAGCAGGATGGCTTAAAGGGCCCTGTAAATCATCTCAAGACTGAGAGCTAGTAGATACAGTAACCAGTAACCACACTGGAGCCTGTGTTCCAGTCTCAGGAGAGTAAACTAAAGGTGTGCCCATTCATTTCCTGAGTTTCATAAACACCTACATTAGACAGTGGACACTGGAAATAAGATACAGAACAGAGAACAAGTGTGTTCCTCCTCACAACAAACTTAGGGTCCTACAGGGAAACCAGACCAAATGTGTATCAAACCTAGCTCCTTGCAGAATGCAACCTGCCAGGTGATACCCACACAAAGCACCGGTACAGCAGAGGAAGATTCCAACGGAAAAGCAGAGGGCTTCCAAGAGGAGCTAGCATTTGAACTGTGCTTGAGTGATGGGTAGAATATAATGAGGAAGCTGTCAAAGGAGCAGAAAGTAGGCTGAATGCCTACGGGTCTAGGATGGAAGAGAGGGGAGGCAGGGAATCGGAGCTATTTATTACCGATTGTTCCTGTTTGAGATTTTGCTCCGCATATTCACAGGCAGCTCAAATCAGAACCCAGAAAGGGCAGACCCTTCCCAGGGTTGTCCAGAAGGCCCTTCTCTTAGCTACTGCTGCTCCCGAGTCGCCTGCAGATGTGCCTGGTGCTGGAGGCTCTCATTGAATTCTTAACGGGTGTCTCATCTCTGCCCTTCAGCTTACAACTCTGGCTGTCATTTCACTCTGCACACTAACCCTGTCTGAAAGAGGCAAAATGCACTGAACTATGCAGTTGTCGCCACAGACGACTCTCCCTACTGCCTTAGCCCTTTGCAAGCACTGACAGCAAGGGTTAATAAAAATTTTAAAAATGAAAAAGAGGACCGATAAGCTATCTAAATTGGTAAAGGCATTCACTGCGAAGCTCGATGACCTGAATCCCTGGGACCCACATGGTCAAGGGAAGGAACTGACTCTTGTGTGTTTTCCTGGGACTTCTTCCACATGTACACAGTTTTATGCATGTACAAATAACAAGTAAATACATAAACACATTTTTAAAAAAATTAAAGACCTCTCTCTCTCTCTCTCTCTCTCTCTCTCTCTCTCTCTCTCTCTCTCTTTCTTTCTCTCTCTTTGTGTGTGTGTGTGTGTATGTGTGTGTGTGTGTGGTCTTTCTGTCTTTCTGTCTGTCACTAGCAGCCTCTGAACAAATACGAGCCTCTCAGATGGCATGAGACATTTAAAAGGTTGGGTTGTGTTCAGTGAGTGGGAGACAGATGCTGTCCATCACCACAGCCCTGCCTACCCATGTCTTATACACAAAGCATCACACCCTTACTTCTTCAAAGAGAAATGACTTTTTGTAAGGTGGCATGGCATTGTTTTTCTGAAGTGATTGACCATTTATAATTAAAGTAAAAGAATATTCAAACCTCTGGACAGAAAAACTGTGGCTAGTTAATCACAGAGTGGAAAGAAACCCCAACCCTGGAAACTCCTGTCATGTCTGTGATTTTTCTAGCTAAGTCATAATTCTCTTCAACTTTATAAATAAGACAGATGCTTATACGATTTGCAGAGAAATCCTGTACCACATTTAAATGGCCATGGATCTTATTTTAGAAATTCTCAAATGGATATCTTTCACTCTGTCAACTTGTTGACATTAGGCATTTAATTATTTTCTTTATGGATATCTAGTTATATTAAAAATTAAAATGTATAAGTTATCGTTCAAAGATACATGAAATACATCCAGGTATGTTAGAAGGAAAGAGGAGAATTCAATAGTAAGGAAATAAAATCAAACCAGGCAAGAGGCTGACAGAAAATGCAAACTGCAAAGTACTTGGGATGCATCTGTGACATGCCCATCCCCACCTCACCTGGAGTTTTCCAACTGGCACTGTCATTTCCAGTTTATCAAATAATTCTGCTTCTCAGAGATAAAATGAAACTACTTGTCAGGAAGTTAATCAATAACTCTTCACAAGGGGGCTACCAGTCTCATGTGGGCCAGGCATCAGCTTCTAATAAGTGAGGTCCTCAGCAAGTTCATGACTCTTTTTTTTTTCATCCTGTGTTTACACTGGGACTAGATCTTGACTTCTAACCTGTGCACACAAATCCCCCAGGAACCGTGAAGCTCCTGTAAGGCTTTCAGAAACAGTGCCCATAAATTTTCCCAGTCACCAATGTTAAAATATGTGTAGAAGCTGTTGGGGTTACAAAATATTCTTTAGTTAAACTTGATAAATGATTAGTGAAATTTTATTTTCCCATTCTACAGTTGACAATAGATACTAAAATTGTTGTCAGTGGATGCAATGGAAATTGTGAATATGTAGAAGAATCACATATCCAAAAGCAGAGCACAGCCATTGTAGTCATCATGCATTCTGACTCAGTTCTTATTTTAAATCCTTATTTTGCTGTCTCTTGGGGAAGAAAGAACACACAGTTGTGTATCTAAAAGACTTAAAGAATGGTTAACCTTCTGGCCGGGGCGCCCTCCTCTTACTGCATAAATATGACTATGTTATAACCAGTAGGTAGTATAGAAGAGCAGTTAGTGCCATCTTATGATATTTGAGAAGCCTGACATGGATATATCTTTAACTGCTGCTCTAAACAGGGATGTAAGCAGAATATGAAAATATACCTGCAATTCCTCCTACCTTCCTCTCACATGGTAAAAACAACAAAAAAAAAAAGTCATATTTCAGAAGGAGCCAAAAAGCATTGCCAAGATTGCCTAGAATATTTGACAGCAAATTAAATCTAAATGCCCTCACCACATTTTAAAATGCCATTCGTGGAAAACCTTATTTTCAGATTATGTTATTTCCTCCTATTCCTTTCATTAAAAATAAAAAATGTCAAAACCACTGATGGAGGTGACTTGCTACGTAAAATTATTAAATAAAGCCAATGTAAAGCAAATGAGACTCTGTTAAGTTATTTCATAGGTGTCTTAGGGTTTCTATTGCTACAGCAAACACCATGACCAAACCCCAAAGCAGGCTGGGGAGTAAAGGGTTTATTCAGCTTATACGTCCATATCATTGTTCATCACCAAAGGAAGTTTGGACAGGAATTCAAACAGGACAGGATCCTGGAGGCAGGAGCTGATGTAAAAGCCATGGAGAAGTGCTGCTTACTGGCTTCCTTCAAATGGCTTGCTCAGCTTGCTTTCTTCTAGAACCCAAGACAACCAGCCCAGGGATGGATCCACCTACAGTGGAATGGACCCTCTCCCATCAATCACTAATTAAGAAAATGCCCTTCAGCAGGATTTCATGGAAGCCTTTTCTCAATTAAGATCCCCTCCTTTCAGATAACTCTACTTTGTGTGTCAAGTTGACGTAAGACTAAGCTAGCCCAGTTGGGGAGTACTCGATCTGTAATCTTTCCTTTCTGTAATAATTAGATGACAAGTCAAATTGTCTTCTAAGGTCTCTTCTTCAATCGTTAGATTGAAAACATATCAATTTTATATAAAAGAAGACCCATCCCAATGTGTTATGAAATGATAAGAAACTAATTAAAATGAAAGGGAATCAGGACACAGCCAAGCTTTATCTCAATAAAAAGGCTTGATACTTTGAGGAAGGATGCCCTTAGTCACTCTGCATCCTGGGATATTAGGATTCAAATTCTATGTAGTCCGATAAATGAATGCAAGACACAAGGGAACATAAGGTATTTTCAAATAACTTAAGGGACCTTTTTCACACAAATCCAAGACTAATGAAAGATCACTAAAATAATGAAAAGCCATTTTCCATTATCTTTGATAGATCCATGCATAAATTTGCATTATATAAAAGCAAGAACTTAGCCTTGTGTTCTTCTTATCTAAAATACTAGATTACAAAACCCAGACTTCTACCTGCTCAAGAAATGAATCAGCTAATATTTCCATCAGTGGCAGAAATATTCACCTTATCCAAGAAAAGATGTAGCCTATTGCATTTTCTAAAGTTGAGTAAATCCACAAGGAACATGCTCCACCATTCTCCATGCATCCCAAATAACCCAGGTACTACAGGCTATATATTCTATTCCCTGAATGATTTATTTAATTTGGACATTTTGATCATGTTGGTAAAAAAAAAAAACCAGCAAACAAACAAAACAAAATAGGTCAAGCTGAAAGTAAGGAAAATAAGAAACTTATTCCTAAAAGTACATCAGAACTATGATGCTGAATTTTCAGCTTCCCAAATATAATAAATAGTAACATTTCCATTACGGGTGGTGTTTGTTCCACATGCCTTGCCTCCCTCTATTAAAACTATCCCAGCACCAGAAGATAATACTTGATGCAATTAGGGTGGTTAATTTTATAAAATCAAAAGTATCAAGAATTGATGAAAATATAAAGAAAATGGAAATCTTATACACTGCTTTTGGGAATACAAAATAGCATAGAGATTATAGAATACAGTTTTGTGGTCCCTAAAAAAGTTAAATACAGAATTAAATATGATCTGGCAGTTCCACTTCTGAGTATATGTCTCTAACATAATGGAAAGCAAGGATTTCTACTTACACATCTACAAATGTTCCCAATAACCAAAAGAAAATAACCAAAGTGGCCATCAACAAATGAATGCCTGCATGAAGTTCAGCGCACACTTACAATGTGATATTATTCAGCCATACGAAGAGGAACAGCATGCTGACACCTCCTTCATTATGAATGTTCCTTGGAAGCATCATGCTATGTGAAATAAGCCAGACACAAAAGGACAAACACTGCATGATTCTAGTCTTATGAGTTTCCTAGAATAGGAAACTTCTTGGAGGCTGAAAATAAAATGTACCAGGAACTGAGGGAAAGAGGAGAAACAAACTGTTATGGTTAATGGTACTCTGTTCCAAATGATGAAAAAGTTCTGGAAACAGAAGATGATAACAGTTTTAAAAATTCTGTGAATGAATGTCCTGAATTCTACTGAATTGTACACTTTAAATGGCTCGAGCAATAAATGTTCTTCTATGTATTTTGTCACATCCTCTAAATTCAATGCTAGAAACCACTACTCCCACAGAACTCTCTCTTTACTCACAAATGTATACCACTCACACCATGATTATATGGTTTTCATGCATCCCTAAGCTGCTATACCCATCCCATGAATTCCCAGAACTGTCCCTCCTGGGAATTCTGGTATATCCCTGACAGAACATTTTGTGATGCTTCTCATATGATGATTTCAGGATGCCATGGAATTCATGGTTTTAACATATTTTTGAACCAATGAGTTGAATTGAAAACTGGGTAAAATTATGTGAGTTTAATGAGGGTACAAGTCTATTACAAGAGTTTTAGGGCACAAGAGTATATGCTAGATGAAATTATTTTGATCTCTAAAGTAATTGAACATTATTGCTTGAAAAACTGCGAATTGGAAAGAGTAGGAATATGGGTTTCTTCTATACATTCTCTCAACTCACCACCCACCATAGAAAAACATGACCATACAGGAAAAGGTGTGTAACATTTTCAACAAAAACTCCAAAAGGAGACTTTGGCCTGAACAATTAGGGTTATGATCATATCTGGAAGTATTGGTCATAGGTGTAAAGACAGAATGGAAAATTCCCTGAAGACCTTGAGTCCTTTGATGTGATTATTAGAGACCAATTTCCTCCCTCAGACTCATGGCCACAGATGAAACAGCCATGTCCTCTTTGATTTCCTCATTGCTCCAACAGAGTGGGGATTCAGAAACAGTAACAGAGAAGCATGGAGAAGTGAAACTGACCTACTTGCCTATGTCACATTCTTATATGACAAAAGATAGTTTCTGGTAAGATACTCGAGAATATGGTGAGTCTGTCTGGTGTGTAGAACATCCTGTCTCCAATGAAAGTATCTACTATCCACATGTCTGCTTTCTTTCTACCACTTTCCTTAGCTATGTAAGAGCTGAGGCATGAACAAACCTGTCCCCTGACTTGCAAGTTCTATGCTGTGCTGCTCACTATAGTAACACTTTCCATTATCAGGAACATATTTATAATGCACACCACTAGCTACATGGAGTACAGTGATCCAGTTCAGCTACTGGAACCTACCCACTAAGCATATGAGAAGTACAACTCTCTCATTGCACAAGCGTGCAAACTGAGGCAATACAATCAAAAACTCCTACCTGGAGTTATAAGGGACAGACAAGGAATTCTCTCTCAAAGGATCTTAGTTTGGTTGGCTATTTCTCAAGTTTAGAACATTCTTCAGTTATAGACATAAGAGAAACCTCATACTTTAGCCTAGTATTTAGAGTTTGGGTGGGGTTGAGCCAATTTATATAAGGGCTACAAGCAGAGGGAAAACGTGTTACGTGTTTTAATCTCTTCGAGCTATTTACTCTGAGTCATCTCTCAGGACAGTGGCCTCCATTTAAAGGATTGATGTCATGACAGCCATTTACACATTTGAAACTCTTAAAATGTCATTGAATGCATGATGTACTGGATCTTAATCAAAACAGGGAAAATGCAAATTGTTCCTAAATGACTTTCATGGCTGGGATTTGATAGATAATACCCCTAAGAAAAAGAAATTCCTAAACTGGTATCTTTTTTAAATAAAAAAAAAAAAGCTTGACTGTGTTAAATAATTTTGACACCCCCCCCCCCCCAGTTTGTTTTGGTAATCTCATAAATGTGTCTCAGTTGAGTTGAGGACTATTCCACAGCTAGTCTTGTCTGTGATTTGTGTCTTATCCCAGTGAACAATTTAAAACACATGGGTAGAAGCAGCTTTTGCTAAAAACCATTGACTTCTCATTTGGGCCCACAAAGTAACTAAAAAGTGTGATAAAACTGACATCTCTCCTTTCATTTCTTTTATGCTTCTTACTTTGGTCGAATACACAGAGGTAAGTCATGATCCTTAACCTTTCATCTTGAGTCACTGTGGATTCCCAGAACAGTAGCACTCTCAGGGTAAGCAAACCTCAGATGAAGGCAGTCAGCCACGAGGGCAAAGATGTCCCTGGAGCAGAAAGAATAATTCTTTTAGGAAACAGATCATTCTTCTCAAACAAGCACTGCAAATGTTTCCAATAGTTTCCTCAACTAGTGAAGGCTCTAGGTTCATGGAGACTTAATCAACGAATTGAACTAGAGAGTACTACTAGCCATTGTCAGGGGTTGTATTCACAAGAGAAAAACATAGTAGCAAGACAGCAAATGAAGGGGGTGTGTGGGAGATTGTTTAAGAACTCCATGTTCCTTTTAGGGATTCTTATTTAGGGAAATAGACAGAGTGAAGAGTTTCATCCCTGCAGAAAGGAATCTTACCCTGATTGGCAGGAGAATAGCATATAATTTTAGATAACCTGTGTGTGTGCATTCTGTTGGCTTAAACATGTGCACAATCATATATACGCATGAGATGGCAAATAAGGGTTTTTCTTTGACAGGTCATTCAGAGTACAGACTGCCCATTACTGTTCTTGTAGGTAACACCAATATCACCTAGCATTTCTGCTCCTAGCATGATGTGCCTGAGTCAAGTTACCCATGGGATATGGGGTGTAAGTGTTGACTTACTAGGAAGAAGATAGCTCTTAGTCTATGCCAGTGAGAGGTTCCTAAGGTTGCCTAGCTATACCTATGCTTGCCTGTCTCAGGAAGGCCTTCTTCAGACCACCCTCCAGAACCAGGATAAGACCATGGGCAGCGAGACCAGGGCAGCTTGATTTTGTAGACACTTTGCCTCTGCCCCACCTTTTTGTTAAACTTATAGCATTCCAGAGATGGAATTGGAGCCATTGGACCTTTTGATTTGTTCCTATTTCTAATGTGACCACATTAAAGAAATATTCCTTCTCTGCTTCTAACCATTATTTGTTTCTTTAATTGGCATGCTGGGAACACACTTGGCACCAAGCAGGCAAGGCACTTAGCTAACAAGGGAATTTCACATTAAATCAACACATGCATATTTCCTGGATTTTACTTCATCTTTTCTACAAAATTGTGGCAACTACAGAGAAGGTGGAGAGGAAACTAGGCATTGTGTTCTCTCTTGCTTGGCCAAACTGAAAATCAATACAATATTCTTCATCAACGTTGGTCTCCTCTTAACCTGTTCAAGTAGAGGGGGAATTCTGACGCAGCTTTAATGAATGTCAGCGCTTTGGAACAACTGGACCAAAGACAGCCAGAAGAGAAATCTGTGGCTCACTGATTCATGTGGTTGGGATGAGGGGAATTCTGAGCCACTGGATGTTTTTTTCTGGTTGCCTGGTCCTTTGGTATTGACTGTCTATAAAGCATATTGATGAACTAGTAAAGGAAAGGGGATTTTTTTATTTTAGATCTCAATCCTGTATTTTTTGTGCAAAGCACACTAGTGTTTAGTTTTATGATTTAGAGTTACTGGTGAACCCACACTCTGAACCTTGGTTTGTTTTGTACTCTTGGCACCAATTTGTAATGCGGCATCATTTGAACTGCTTGTCAGTTTAAAAGCTACGCTGAGCTATTGGCTGAATGGCTGTTTGATTTCGAGACCTGAAAGTTCAGACTGTGCTTTGTGGGAGTGTTATCACTGTTTGTTTTCTGTAGAACATTGCTTGGCGTGCTTTAGGTTTTTCTGTGTTTGTCTCAATGTTTGAAGCTTGAAAGCCATTTGGACATGTCTTTGTTCAACTTGAAGTTATGTTCCTGGAAAGACTACATTGTGAGTAAATTATCTCTACTCTCTAAGACTCAGATAGCCACTTGGATGCTGCCTTTGTTGTGGAATAAAAACAAAGAATCTTAGAAGACTGCATGCTTACAATCTCAGTAAATTTCTTGAGAGATTTCTGTTGTACCTTGTGCAGATATAAAATATTCTAAGTCTTTACTATCCTGGGCACCCTTATGAAGAATCTCATAAGGGTTCAACCTTTTGTAATCTAAAAGCACACAAAATTAATAAAACGGTTTTATCTGTCATTTTTTGTGTTAGTCTCTGTGATAATTGGCTTGAAGGAAAGTATACCAGAAGCAGCAATGTCATTAAAGTTATATCCATGGAATTTTCCCATGGACTCTAGAAAATAATAGACAAATGTTTCTTGTGACTCACCCTGATGACTCTACATGACCAAGCTCTTTACAGAGGTGTCAAAGGTGCCCTAGCTTTGTAATATGATACAGTTTAATATGAAAATGCATCATAGCACACCCCATCCTCAGCTGAAGAATTACAGTGCCTTGTCCAGAAAGTATACATAAGAGTTTGTCACCTACATCTTTTACTTCCCTGTATCTCCTTAGACTTTGGACTTTCTGAGATATATGAGAGGATACTCAGCCAGTGTCCAATAAGAAAAAACCCTCATTAAGCATCACATATTCCTAACCCAAAATATGTCCCTAACATTAATTCTTATGTTAGCCATCAATACAAACCATGGCCTAAAATTCAATTTGTTTCGGAAATCCTAAAAATTGCTGGCTAATGTACCTGTGCTTATTTTTATTTTTTAATACGTTTTCTCAAATCTTATTATTTAATTTATTATTCTTGCCATGCCTAATTTACAATATAGTTTGCTTTTGTATTAACTTACAAGGATTGTTTTCTATCCCCTGTATCTTTTTTCTATCCCTTGACAAGCTGTCTGCTCAACATCTTAATCTCAGTTAGGCCAACTCTGTAAAACGGTTAGTATCCAGTGCTTCTAAATATTAATTCTAGAAACAAAAGCTTAAAGCAAAGCAAAACAAAAACCTTGCTGTGTGTTTTTACAACAGACAAAAACATTAATTATAAGTATAAACATTAATTATAAGTATAAAATAAAGACAGATGGTCTTATTTTATTGAAAATATAATTTAGAGTTAATTCTCAAAGAGTTGATGAATCTATACTGCCTCTGTAGCTGAAGGACTATTAACTTCTTCAAGCCTATTACAATGATATATTAGTTCTGTGAAAAGTATTCCATAAAACATGAAAATTATTTGAATATGCTGTATTTTGCTGAAGCAATAAGCATCTATACTGCTTTACTAAAAGCACATTTTGTTCATTTAAAACACAATTCACTGAGTCATAACATAAAAATTTTGTTGAGTTATAAAGTTCTGTATTTACATAGATGTTGGTAAAGATTTCTTCCAAAACAGATAGTAAGAAGAAAACATTTTATTTATCTTTTGAATAGCCAAGCTTAATGGAAAGTTAGAGAGCATAAGAATGCTTCACGTCAGTCAAAATACTTCTAAATGACTCACATTAAAATAATTTTATAAGATTATTGGTATGTTTGTTTTTCAAGGATGCAACTAAAAAATACAAAATTTGTGTTAAGGCTCAAATACATATAAAACAATGGCTGTGTGTTTAATCAAGATGTGTATGGTAAAGTTCTTTGTCAGAACTGGATTATGGGCAATTCTACACACTACGAAGAGTAGCAACTTGGATCTGGGACAGTTTTTACAGTATTTTGTGAGTAACAGCTGAAGTGACTTATATTAACAAGTCTAGGGAGAAATTATCAGCCTGACTTCCATTCCTGGGGTCCATATGGCAGAAATAGAAAAAAAGATCCTGGCAAGTTGTCCTCTGACCTTCAGAGGAGTACACACACACACACACTCAATACAAGTAAAATATTATTTTCTTTTTTAAAAACACATGAAAGAGACTGGAAAGATAACAGGTAGTTAAAAGCACCTACTGGTCTTGCAGTCACTCCGGTTCAGTTCCCAGGACTCACATGGTGACTCACCACCATCTGTACAGTTCCAAGTGAACCAATGTCCTCCTCTGGTCTCCACAGCACCAAGCATGCAGGTATGCATGCAGACCAGATACACATAAGACAAGTTAATATTTTTCATAAATTTTAAAAACATGTAAAAGCCACAAGGACTGTGTAAGAACACAATGCTAAAACACAAACCTGACTGATGTTCTGGACAGTTGAGAATAAGATGTTTACTAATGTCTTGGCCTGGAGGTGCCCTCATTTCATCACACCTGTCTGTTGTAGATTTTCATTCATTTTCATGGCCATCTAGTCATCGTTCCTGAGACAGAGAACTGGGATAAAGGAGGCACCCAAGAATCAATGAGTTGATCTTAGCTGTGACATTGGAGATATGGAACCTGAAGAGGCCACCTCCTGTAGTCAGGTAGAAATGTCAGTGGAGAGATAGAAACACCAACCCATCCACAAAACTTTCAGCCCCAAATTTATCCTGTCAGCAAAAACTGCAGGCAAGGGGAGGGGGACAGTAGAGATTGGGGAAATGGCTAACCAATAACTGGACCAACTTGAGACCCATCCCACATTATGCTTGCAGATAGGAGGAAACTGTCCTTTGAGAGGCTCCACCAAGCAAGCCAGCAGCGGAATCAGACAGATGCAGACAACCACAGTCAAACAGTAGATGTAGGACTCTTATGGGGACTCTTATGGGAAATTAGAAGGAAGAACTGTGGGCCCAGAAGAGGATAGGAATTCTACAAGAAGACTAACAGAATCAACTAACCTGAACCCTTGAAGCTCTCAGAGTCTGAACCACAAAACAAAGTACATACACAGGCTGGACTTAACCATCCCCACACACATGTAGCAGATGTGCTGCTTGACCATCATGTGGGTCCTGAACAACTGGAATAGGGCTATCCCAAAAGCTATTGCCTGTACGTGGGAAATATTCTTCTAGCTGGGCTACTTTATCTGGCCTCAATGGGAGAGGAAGCACCTAGCCTCTCAGAAACTTGAAGTGCCAGGATTGGTGAATACCAGAAAGGGGACACCCACTCAGAGAAGGGGAGAGGGAATGTCTGTCCTAGAAAATACTTGTTACTTTATGTGTAATGTAAAGAATCCTTTATAAATAAATTTTTAACAGATACAAGATGAAAATGTCATTAGAATTTCTGTCCATTTTTATTATCATAGAAATTATCTTATATTTTATTCTTATTTTTGAGATTATAATATAATTAAAACATTTCTCTCTCCCCTGTCCTCTCTTCAAACATTTCCACATACACCTCCCCACTCTCTTACAAATTCATGGCCTTTTTTATCGTTAGTTGTTATTACATGCATATATGTATATAATAAGTACACACACACAAAAACACATACATATGCATGTATATATACATACATATGTGTATATATATGTGTATACATATATATATGTATACACACACAAATACATCTACATATGTATATGGACCCTTCTCCATCTGCGTTAGCATGTCCAGGGATGTTGTCCTGATTCAGCTCTCATGTTTCTGAGACCTTTTGGTGTAGTTTCTGATAATGATATACAGTGTTTGTACATGTCATGCATAATTGGTATGGAATCCACATGTAAATTTACATGATGGTTATAAAAGTGAATAGAGTAAAAAAAAAAGATTTCTATGATATTAGATCGCTCATAAGCAAATATTATTTATAAAGTATTTTATATCCAAAGCAATTAGACTTTAATAGAATACAGAACTACATTTAGTGAAATTTATAAAATATTAGTTTTAAAATATCTAATGTCTTATGTTTCCTATTATTTTTGTCAGGCTCTTAACAGAACCAGGGCTCATTAAAATTTTGGTTTTGATTTGAATCTTTTAATGGGCATTTTATATCTTTGTTAAATAGGCTATTACTCTTATGTTATATAAAAAATCACTAGGTGGTAAGTATTTAAAATATCACAAAAGATATTTGAAAATATGAATTATCTAAATTATTCCCTAAGGTCAAATTTTAATGCCATCATATAATACTAGAAGCAAAACCTTCCTTAAAATATTGTTCTAAGTAATACTTGCAAAATAAATTGGCTTACAGAACAAAATTTTATGTTTTATTAATGTAATTTCTTATGTTTCTGCTGATTTTGTCAAAGTTTGGATGACTTCAAAAAACTAGTCTTAGGGAAGCTACACTCATGAAGCCACAACGATATGGCTGAAACCTGAACAAGGACACCAACTGACATGTTAACATGAATGGAGTACATGGTAAATAAGACCACCAAGAGAGGGAGAATTAGTCTTCCCCCTATAGCAGGCCCTTAAATATCTACCTAATCCTAAGAGGTGAGCCTGTTTACATATATGTATATGTATGTGTATGTGTATATGATGTATATGTATATGATGTATATGCATATATATGCACACATATGTACTTGCATATTTATATGCATACATGTATACGTGCAACCCTAAATAATAGACTTAGTAGGTTGCATTTACACATACACACACACACACACACACACACACACACACACACACACACAGGATTAAGAGACCATGAATTTAAAAGGGAGTTAGGGAGGGACATAGGAGGAGTTGAAAGAATGAAAGAGCATGAGGAAAATAATGAAATTATATTTTAACTAAATAAGAAAGAAAACCTACTGTTGACAAAGTCGTTGCACTCACTTAATTCCTTATGCTAAAGACTTTAACAACCATCTTATAAACTATTATTATTTTAGAATACTTCCAGTCATTTAATACTGTGGTGGTTTGAATATGCTTGGCCCAGTGAGTGGCACTATTAGGATGTGTGGCCTTGATGGAGGAAGTGTGTCATGGTGGGGGTGGGCTTTGAGATCCCCCTCCTAGCTACATGGGAGACAGTCTTCTCCTGTTTGCCTTTGGAACAAGATATAAATTTCTCAGCTCCTCCAGCCATACCTGCCTGGATGCTGCCAGGCCTTGATGATAATGGACTGAACCTCTGAACTTGTAAGCCAGACCCAATTAAATGTTGTCCTTTTATTTATTTATTTATTTATTTATCATTACTTTTATTTTTTATAGTTCAGTCATTATCTCCTTGCTGGTCTGTCCTCCCACAGTGCCTCATCCCATTCTTCCTTCCCCCTGTGTCCAAGAGAATGTCCTCACCTCCCCCACCCCTCATCTCGCTACCCCACATCTTACCCCGCCAGGACTCCCCATTCCCTGGAGCCTCAAGTCTCTCATCTCTCCAAGGTTAGGAAGTCTCTCTCCTCCCACTGAGGCCAGGCCAGACCAGGCAGTCCTCTGCTGTATATGTGTCAGGGGTCTCAGACTAGCTAGAGTATGCTGCCTGGTTGGTGGCTCAGTGTTTGAGAGATCTAAGGGTCCATCCAGGTTAGTTGAGATTGCTGGTCTTCCTATGAGGTCACCCTCCTCTTCAGCTTCTTCAAGCCTTTCTTTAGGAGTTGCCTTGGTTGTAGTGTCTCTTCACAACAAGAGAAACCCTTACTAAAACAAATACTCTATGTATTTATGATCAAAACTGTGACAAGCTGTATGTTGTAATCTTAATATTGTATAAATACATACAGAGTTAGAGTATGTAAATTTAATACTTACAAGGTGATCAATAAGCACTCTTTTCATACAACATACCTAGATTTTCAGTATGTAAAGCAGAAAAACTTTTTATCTTATCTTGCTTATCTTTGTTATCTTGAAAAACTTGTCATTTGAGCAGTACTGCTACTTATAACTTGACCTTCATACTTTTGCTTTGACTGAGTAAACAGCTTGCTATTGAATATACAAGATACATTTGTACATCAAGTTTATTTATGGTCACTAGTACTTCCCCATCTAATTCTAACAGGTCAAAAATTTGTGTGTGGCAACATTGTAGGCTTGTCATCTTAATAAATCCAATATTATAATTCCATATCAAAATAATGTGTGTGTGTGTGAAAGAGAGAGAGAGAGAGAGAGAGAGAGACTTGTGTAGCTGTGGCACTGATTTTTGCATTCTTCATATGTGTTCCCCAAGTAGGTAAGTCTTCTAAAATGTAGGGCTTACAGCAACACTTTACCAAGACAGTGTCCTCCAGACTAACTTTCCAGGTTTATATGTTCTTAATTATACCATGACTATTCTCTTTAGGCAAAGATGTGCCCAAATGTTATGCATCCCAAATAGTGCTTCCTAATAATTCAAAATATGGACATTGGTCATAAGGGTACATGTAATAATGTTCAGTCTATATTTATTTTGAGAACTCTTCATTTGTACCTAAAAGACAAAAAAAGTGAATATGAGTGTATAAAATAACCAATTATTGACAAATTTTGTCATTGTTAAAAATTGAGCCCAAAATTAAAATGCATTTGTGAACAAACACTAATATATCACAATAGACCTGAAATGATGTTATCAATTATAATTGTTATACTGTATTCAATTGAATTAACTTGGACTGTTGTCAATTGCCAATATATGTGCATTCTTAGCCTTTGCTTCATCTTTTTTGTAAAATTGTACCACTCTTATAGAAATGAGGAGAAACTAGGAGTCTTTCTCCTCCTAGAGTGGTGAAACCATAAGTAAATTCAATTTCTTTTATCAACTGAAGACTCTCAGTTTTAAAATACAGAGGTTTATTCAATGAGCTTAGTGAATCTAAGTGTCATTTTAGAAATGGGACTCAGGAGATAAAATTGAAATAAGAAAAAGGAAAAAGTTGTGACATTGGTGAATCGAGGAGACTACTTGGAGAATCAACATAGATAACTAGCCTCAGATCCTTCATTTTGGGCATTCCTTAGTCCATATACTCATGTGAGTGAGATGAGTCTGTAAGTGGGTATTTGTTTAAAAAAGAGCTTTTATATGCAGATTTTTCTTCTAGGGCTTGGGAAATTCATGATTCAAGCACAAAACCTTGGAGCTTACATTTTAGCAGAATGATGGATAAGAGAAGCAAATAAATAATAAACAAAGTCAGACACATAAAGGTAATTTCAGAGAACAGTAAAGCTATCATACAATGAAATACAATATGGCCAGTGGCAGGAAGGGGACAAAATAGTCCAAATGTGGTCAATGCATGACTTCTGAAACAGTAAGCTCACAACTCTTAGTTGAACACACACATACACATACACATACACACACACACACACACACACACACACACACACACACACAATTCAAGCTAAAGACAGCAGAGAATATATTAACCCAAAAAGGTAGAAACAATACTTGGGTAGAACTGGGATTGAATGAGTAACTGCAGAGCCCAGGTTTATGGGATCATTTAAATGATTTAAATGGCAAATTAGATTCAGAAAAGCTTAATTCCCATCTTCCCTTGCCTCTAGTCTTGGTTGGCTTACACTCATCTTCCCTGCTGTCTTTTTTCAGAAAACTTTCAGAAAACAATCTCAGTTATCACAAGTCATTCCCCTGTAGTATGGTGGCTATGGAGAGTGGTTAATGGGTGGAAAGACACAGCATGTAACCAACAGAAGAGAATATGTAAGCTCTACAACTCATGGCTACTGTTGCATTCCATCCTTGAGTTGTCAGCTGATCCAAAGGACTATGACTTGACACTAACTCTGTATTTATCAATGCCAGAGCCCTTACAAGAAGAAACACACACATCCCTTTCTAAACAGACTGGCTAACCCAATGATTTTTTTATCCAATCCCAAGTTTTATTTGTATCTTGCCAAGTCATAAGTTTAATTGTCTTTATAAGAGCAATATAAAATATGGGAGAGTACATAATATCTGCACTAACATTCCCAACTGGAAAGCATAGGAAACACAAGTAAAACCAGTTACCTCTGGTTTTCATCATATTCCACATGTTGCTGAACCAGAGGGCCAAGAATGAGCCTCTCTGGTTCAAAACGAAGCCATTGGACAAACTTATTTTCTTTACTCTTGATACCTGAGCATACACACTGATATTAAACTGGGGTGGGGGGTGATAGCTTGTGTCTCAAGCTAGGTTCCATCACTCATCCTCAGTAAGGTAATTAAAAGATCCAACTTAATAGTGGAAAACTGAACAAAGGAGATGTATTCAGTGTGGTCACATAAGAAAGAAGGGAAAGGAGATCCAGTGACTCCCCTAAGTTTGAAGTCATATTCCAATTTAAACAAAGGAACTGACACAAACTGTACCCCATACCCTACCCTGAGTTCCATAGTCTGGCTCACAACTCTACCTGTTTTCCCAGAGTGCATTCAGAGCCCATGTGGTCCATTTACACAATGGAGCATTACTCGTTACTCATCATGCTATGATACACAGAGCCAAAGAAGCTAACAAAAAGGGCTCACAGGACAGGGGGGTGCTTGAATCTCACAGTGAAGGAGAAATAGAATAGACTTTGTGGGTGAATGAGGGGAGGGTACTGCATGGGAGAGTGGCAATGGGAATAGGATTTTCAGGTTAGGGAAGGATGGAGGAAGATAGTATGGTGAGAGACAACTGGAATTGGAGGTATCCCTGGGACAAACTAGAAATCTAGGTGAATAGAAACACCTAGAGAGGGTGACACTAGCTAAGGCCCTAGCAATGGAGAATATGCAACCTGGTCTGGCCATTTCTTGTAACCAGGCAAGACTTCCAGTGGAGTGATTAGGACACCAACCCAACAACAAAAACTTCAACCTATAATTTGCCCTGCCTACAAAATAGTCTGGGGTAAATATGGTACAGAAATGGTGGGAATCACCAACCAATGACTGATTGAGACCCATGAAGAAGGATCTCAACTTGACACTGCCTGAAATGTCAGGAGGAACCAAAGGCAGGATAGCCCAGAGACCTGGGATAGAGCCAAATAGGAATGGAAATAAAATAATGAAATGATTCCTAATGACATTCTGATATGTTCATAGATTGGTGCCTAGTCCAATTGTCATCGAAGATGCTTCACCTAAAAACAGATGCAGAGACCCACAGCCAAACATCAGGTGGATCTTGGGCAATCCTGCAGAAGAGGAGGAGGAAGGATTGTAGGTAATGGAGGAGTCAAGGACACCACAAGAACAGTTACAGAATCAAGTAACCTGGGCCCATACAATCTCATGGAATCTGAACCACCAACAATGGAGCCTGCATAGGACTTACCTAGGTTCTCCACACATATGTTGCAATTATGTTCCATGATCTTATGGGAGTCATAACAGTGGGAGTCGTTTCTGATTTGGTTGCATGTCATTGGGACCCTTTCCTCCTACTTTGTTGCTTCATCTAGACTTAATAGAAAAGGAGGTACCTAGTCTCACTGTGTTGGGGTAACTTTTTTTCACATTGTGTAAAAAAGTGTCTCTGTATTTTCAATTGCTAATTCTATACTAGCAAAGAATTACATGCTGACACAATTCTGGTATTGTCATTTCTGTGGCCCACCACCAGGTTTTCTATTTTGTAAATATTTGTCCTTTCTCACCTAAAGGCAATCTAGAATTGTATCAGAGGTTGTCTGGCAATGGATTTATTGTAATAAAGAACTGATAGACAGTAGATTGAGTAGGAAGTGGGGGTGGTACTTCTTGACAGAGAGGAATGACCCAGGGAGAAGAAAACAGATGCAAGAGAATCAATAATAGACAGTGAGGGAACAGGCACAGACCACAGTGGAGCAGAGAAAGGTTAAATGAGCTAGCTTGGAGACTGTCCAAGAAAAACAAAAGGCCTAAGCTTTAAACTTTATTAGCAGCCTCTGGGTCACTACTTATACTGCTGGCAGGTCCAAGAAAGTCCCACTATATGACTGCGACTTCATATGCCATGGCTGTCTATCTATGGGTGGCCTGCAATTTTCTGAAGAGAAACAGAAGAACCATAGATGAGGGAGTCAAGAGGGGATGTAGAGAGAGGGGTTGGGAGGATAGAATGGGGAGGAAACTGCATTTGAGATGTAAATCAGTAGCCAAGGTTACGTACATGTAAACTATCCCAGTCAGAGTATGGTCCTCCCCACCACTGACCAATCATTGTTTGGGTCAATCTTGTAAGGTAGGCCAAGAAGTTGTTATAACTGGATGAAATCTCTTTTAGGGAGACAAGCTTTCCCTCTGGCTGGCAGCTTTTCCCTCTGCTAGGATGACATTTCTGGAGAAGGTTCTATTTCTTTGGGGACTATTGTTTTAATAAACTTATACTCAGGTTGAGAGGCACAAGACATTTTAAAACATCTTTACTCTGTAAAACCAGATACATGCCATTGGCTTTTCTCAATGAGCCTTAGGCAAACTTAGACTCTCCTTAGTGTAACAAAGCTGTATCCACTTCCTGTTGGGATAATTGTAGCTGTGGTAAGAGCGAAAGGGTAGAAAATATAGGACAACTTTTTCTGGGATCAAAGTTCTTGCTCAACATAATTTCCTTACTGTTCTGCAATATTTTTGTACCTTCAAGTACTGAATCACTAACTTTAGAAATGTAGGCAAAATATGTTTCTCAAAGTTGGTGCAATAAAAAGTTCTATTCACTAGCTCTCTCCAAGTTTTAGGAATCAGACTAGATATAACAACAGAGAAGCTGAGGACACGCTGTCTTTAGCCCAGATGTTAAGTGTTTCTCACAAACAAACCACTTAAATTACTAACTTTTCCAGATCTAATTTGGTAGCAAGTATGTATGTGTGTCTATGCGACTGTGTGTGTATGAGTGTGTGTGTGTGTGTGAGTGTGTGTGAGTGTGTGTGTGAGTGTGTGTATGTGTGTGTGTGTGTGAGTGTGTATGTGTGTATGTGTGTGTGAGTGTGTATGTGTTTGTATGTGTGTGTGAGTGTGTATGTGTGTGTGAGTGTGTGTGAGAGTGTGTATGCGTGTGTGAGTGTGTGTGTGTGTGTGTGTGTGTGTACTCTAGTAGCAGCTTAATTGGACTGAATCCCAGGGAAGACCAAACAGGTGCTATAGCAGAGACTGCAGCTCTGACTTCTCACTAGCTCAGAATGGCTTCACCATCCAATTCTTCCTCAGGAAGCAGACAATATGGCCGTTGGAGGTCCAAAACCTAATTTCCTCACTCAATCACCCTCATGAGAAAGTAGTATTTTTTTTTTTGGAAGCAGCTTTGATATGTTGCCTTGCCCATTAATGTTGAAGTCTACATTTTCAGGATAGCTTCTGGGCTCAATGCAAACTGGAGGGCTCCCTTCACTGGCAGGATTCTTCCTTCTCTGACTTTGTCTGCAGAGTTAAAAAACCCACACACATAGCCAGAATGTCACATAGCCTTACTTAGATTACAGGTTCAATTTCCTTTCTCCTGATAAGAACCTGTTCAGCTAGCACCTCATATTCCTGGACTGCTCCCCATGTTAGTGAGGCATCTCAGTACCTCACACCTTCAGCCAATGAACTTTGCCCTACCTATGTATTCTGATCTCCTTCCCTAAAACTATATAAGTCCTGAATCATCCCCATGTAAAGTTGATCTGCCTCCTGACAATTGGTCTCAGTGTTGGGTATCATAATTTCTGTAAGTACTCACAGGACTTCTAACCCCCTCCCACTGTCTCTCCTCCCTTTGCCTCATAAAGTGATATTGTCTACCACCCCTGAGGGTAGACAGAGTCACAGTGAGAGACTGCCCTCAAAAAACCCTGTTCACATCAGTGACAAAAATGAGCGAGTGATCAGAGTAAGTCAGCATGAGGAAGACTGAGACTAAGTTCTTCAGTAATAACGCCAGCCATTATTGCTCACTGTTCACATCATCTGCCAATCAGCTTGACACCAATCTACCCTAGAAAACAATGCTTTTGGGTTCTTTAATTAGAGGTAAATGTATACTATTGCGACAGCAAGAGTCCTTTTCTATTTTCAGTGAGATATTTAAGGCCAATGCAAAGCCTGACTTCCCACTACAACTTCCTATTCATTCACTAACGTATACAGCAAATAGTTATTTTATGGCTACCATTTCTCAAGTATGGAGTTAGGTATACACTATCTGTCAACATAAAGCATAGACACTCTCTTCACCTACATAGATTGGGTGTTGTGATTTAAGTGAAGAATCCCACAAAGCCAAAAAGGTACATAGTAAGTAATGTGGTTGATTCCATAAAATGACATAATGCAGATATGTAATTATTCTAGAGGTGAAATTGGGGTGAAAGCATTCAGGAAAGACTTGTGAGAAGAAACATATGACCTGAGAAGAACAGGATTAGTCTAGAGTGAGATCTAGTCTCGGCACATGTTGGCTCTGCTGCAGGGAGGGCAGGGACTCTTGGGGAAGCGGAACGCAGGGAGTTTGACTATGTTTATCCCATTCCACTGTCAGGTGCTGGGCTGTAGAGTCATGCCAAGACATTGCACCATGGGTGAAAAAGCACAGCCTGAAATGTGGGAAAGCACTGGTTTGGGGTTCCCTGGGCCTGCGATGAGGCCAGGGTGTGGGGTTCTTTGACTCTTGGATATCCAGGTATGCTGTGAGTCGCAGAAGATCAGAAAATGGAGTCAGGGCTGGGGACATCAGCTAGCCCAGGGCTAAAGGGACATCTTGGCAGAGGTAGGCTTGGTGGTGGTTGTGGTTGGGCATATAGAGAGCCTTTTACAGGAGAATAAAGATTCAGTTCTGTAGACAAAGGCTTTCCCCATGTTCCTGACAGTGGATCTTGACTAAAGAGACAGTCCATGGTTCTAAACAGTTTATTGTCATGGTGGAAAATGGATGCATAAAACTATAGCCAACTTCTCATGGTGGATCTGAGATTGAATACCTTTCGAAGGGAGGAATGTCTGGGAAGGGAAGCTTATTGGCTAAGCCTTCTGGTCCTCTAGGTACCTTATTTATATGGAAAACTTTGTTTTGAGCCTACGTGACCATAGGAATTTTTTTTTTTTTATGTGAGAAGCATGGCACATGTTTCAAGTCAAGGGAGCTGGTAGTCATCTAAGTTTCAGGTGTGTGCCCACCGAGTCTCCAGGTCTCGACCTGCTCTACCTAATCAAACTTCCTGGGATAGTTTTATTTCCCACAATCTAGTAAAAATTTTCAAAATCCCACTAAGAGTGAGAGCTCTGCACACTGAGAGAAGTGGAAAATGTTGAGGCTGGTACCTTCTCATATCTTTGATAGCATCATTTTCATTAAGCATATCAAGAGAAGAACAAAACACACAAGAATATCTTTTTCCACTTGTCTATGATTTTTCTTACAGGTATCTTTTTTATTATCCCTTAAGGTAAAAGTGATGCAGATAGAGAAATGTTACAATTTAGAAGTTAGAGGAAATAAGTAAGCAAATGTCTTTCCTATCTACCTCCAAACCACCATTTCCAGCAATGCCTCTTCTATCTGCCTCTCCATGCCATGATTCCTCCACCCCATGAAATGGCATCTGAGTCTGAAAACAGCTGATAGGCAAAGACAGCTGGCATTAGTTGGAAATAGTTGGACTTGGCTGAATGTGTCTTCCTGTGAAGTAGATTGTTGCACCCCAGAGCAGTTGACCTGCTTTAGAATTGTGTCCTTTCCCATGTCTCCTTGGTGGATATGAAATTAACTGTTATTGAGTTTGTTGAAGTCACTAGGGCCATGCACAAAAAAATAAATAGCTATGCATGACTAAAATGAATAATCTATTATCAGATGCATTTGCATAATTAAGCTTGCTCCAACAAAGTTGGCAGAGCATAAACTGGCAAAGTAGCATTGGATAATATCGACCATGAAGCCTTGGAATGTGATTCTCGAAGAACACAATGAAGCCAGAACTCTGTGTGTACAGATTAGATAATGCATCAGCTTGGTGGCTGAAGACAAACTACAAGCTTAGAATTTGTTAAATGTAGTTTCTTATTTTTGAACAGAATAAGACTTCAAGCCAGGAACAGAGGCTAGCTAGAGGCAGGGCATATTGATATCAAGATGACACGCTGGCTGTCATAAGATGTTTGATCTCTAATATGTTTTGTAGCCTCTGGCCAGACATACAACCATGCTTTATATTATTTCTTGACTAGTTAAATAGTCAAAAGTGGCTTCCTTATCTATTTGATGGGTTATAAACAGACGAAGAAAACAAAGAATGTAAGTGGCCAGCAATTGCCTACTTCTTGACTCTGGAATCTGATAATCTTGCTGTATGCTCTATGGGAATTAATCTAAAGGTACAGAAGTTCCCTCTGACATTTCCTATATCTCATATCACAAAGAAACAACAAAGCAATCCAGAAACCTGGGACTCTAGTTCATTGTTTATTGTAGAAGAGTTTCTAAGAGAATAAGATGGCTGAAAATGGGTTTTGAATTCTTCATAACTCTGTGCCGTGACAAGCAGGAAAGTCAGAATTGCAGTATTTTAGTACCAAAGAGAAAACTTTCTGCACAAAAAAAACCATGATTTCTACATTGCCTTCTCAACTGGATCCCTTCTGAAATGCCCACAGGAGAAAGAGGTGCAGACCAAGATTTATTTTACCACTGTTTCTGTTCTGATTGTGAGGAGACTTTACTCAGATGTCAGTGTCTTCTACCTGTGACATCTATTGCCTATCAGTTATGTCGGGAAATTAGAGCTAATTTCTATTCCTTTTATTCTCTCATGCTTTCCACTGAAGCTGCCCTGTAGGTCAAAAAAAAGATAACTTTCTCAGATGAGAATCCACTAACTTAAAAATAATGTCAGTTACCAGTGCTATATGATGTCCACTTAGCACATATTTAAATGATGCCACTTTATTCATGATGATTCACTAAGCAAGGCTCAAACTGATTTAAAACCAACAACAACGAAAAAAGAAAAGAAAATAAGAAAGTACTAGTGGCTTCATGAGTTATAAAACAAGAAAACCTCCATCAAATACGATTAGATTCAATATACCAAATCAAATGAGAAGTGCAGGACAGTGATGAGAGCATGGACTCTGCTCAGACCTTGGAGAGGCAGTACATGGGAGAGAGGTGAGAATCTAGAACCTAAATGCTGTTCCACATCTGTCTAGTCTTTCTGAAGAAGTCTATGTCCCACTGAGAGAGGCTCTGTATCTGAAGAGGGACACCCTCAGTTACCAGCCACAAGCAAGAACTTAAAAAAGCCAACCAGCAAAAAGTAACTAAAATAGGGAAAGTGAGTTAGAAGGAAAATAGAGGTGAACCTGAGAATGACAGAAGAAAAGAGATAAACACTTTGGGCTTCTCCATTGGGCATCTTCTTCCAGCCATGGGATAAAGGGTAAAGGAAAAGGAACCTACCAACAGAGAAAGATAGAACTATAATGTAAAGACTGTTGCAATGGACTAAAGGAAGGCATCATCTCTAGCAGGACACTACCTGGTAGGAAAGCTAGATATTGATTGACTCCAAGCCCCATGTGTTACAGTGCAAATCCTTTGGACTATGTCATTCATTGGAAGCCACAGTGAATGATTGAGCTGTACATATGCATGAAAAGAAAAAGATTAATCCAATAACAGATGATACTTCAAAAGATAAAATTAGAAATATAGGTTATCCTCGCTGGAGAGTGGACACTTGGCCATGTAGCCATCATAATTATGTTAAAGGTCATAGACTGGGAGGCTGGGTAAAAGGGGTGGCAGGATTAAATCTGAATTTAAGCATAAAAACTTTAAGGAAATAATGGACAATATACTCACTGGATGTTCTCATCAACCTAAAAGTTGATAGTCATGAAAGTAAATGAATGCCAGAGATGGGGCCTTAAAACAATTTGAGAAACTCATGGACAAAATAAAACATTTCTGCTATAAAATTGGTTCAGAAAATCCCAGTGCTAATGATGAGAGTTGGCTACTGAAGGCACATGAGAGAATGAAAAGGAGTCACAGCAACGCAAGGCTGGGAAAAGGACATGTTAGGAACTCATGGGGAAGACTGTCATGGGTAACTAACTACAAAGTGTGAGAGTGAGTGTACCTCAGAGCTCACAGTATATCCTTGGGCTTTTCTAAATCTATTGATGTGTCAGAGACCATTAAGAAATAGTCCTGGTATCAATTGCCAGTCAAAATTCTTTATTGATGACCATCACGATAAGGTGTTTATATCATAAGGTTTGGTTTATCTAGTAGGTAAAACAACTATGTTTTATTTATAACAATCTTAGTTCTCTATATAAAACTTACTGTGCGTTTAAACAAAATCTTAATCATTCTATTTTACCAATGAAGACTCAGGAGCCAGATGCTGCGGTGAAAGCCTGCTAGCTCAGAGAGGCAAAGAAAGTAACCAGCTAACTTTTCTACACAACAAACTTTCCAAAAGGAAATCCTTCTCCATACCAACTCCAAAACCCTTCAAACTGAATGTCCCTCCCTTCTCTTTCCTGTGTGTCTTTCTCTCCATCCTCCTGACTGTGTTTTACTTTCTGCTTTTTTCCTATGTTCATTCCCTGTCAACTGGTTGCTTATTCCACCTTTTGACCTATGGTTGCTTTATGTAATCCTGTTTACAGTAAGCAGATTATTAACCTTGGATTAAACAAGTGCACTAGGGCTGAGCCACACCACAACTAGAAGGAGATTTTTTTTTCAGTAAATAACACAATCTTGGAGTTCACAGTATGGTAAATATCCTGCAACAACTTATAGCTATATAAAACTGTTTCCTCCTTTAACACTAATAAATCTGACTGTAACTTTTCCCATGCGTGATCTATTGACTTCCTGGTTTCTTTACCATTCTCACCGAAGATGTTGGTTTGGACTTTGGGGTTTTTACATTCACCTTATACCTATTTCTCTACCCTAAAATTCTACCAAACACCTATAAACTAGACAAATTCTCCTCTGTCCTGTAGACTTTCAGATCCTGTTCTATTTTGCCACGTAGATTCATATTCACACCATAGCTTTTTTACCATTATTGGAAACTTTGCTCTGAAGTTTCAGTAACCTATATACTTATTTATTTTGCAAAAACCTGTGAAATACCTCACAGTGATCATTGTATTATTCACTGCAAGCATAGTTAGAATTAAAAACAGAGATCCAGCCCTCATAATGCTTATAAACTATGAGGAGTGTTAAATATACTGCCACACAATTAGAAAAGACCATTACAAATGCCTCACTGATAGATTCTGGGATGCCCCAGGGAGAGATCTATATTGGATATAGGCTATCATGCAGTACTTCCTGGCACAAAGTAATGTCTACACTGAGGATTTAAGTATGAGTACAAGTTAGTCAAGCATGCATGAGTGATTTGTGAGTGAAAAGCGTTGCTCCAGACAAAAGAAATGATTTTTCAAAGGTAAAAAGAAGCATGAATTAGTTAAGGATCAGAAAGTTACTGACAATGGTATAATTGATAACTGACTGGCCATTTTGTTTTCATGTGGTAATATAAAGATGGTGCACAGATTTTTAGCTTCAACAACTAGGAGAGTGTAATTGTTATTCACTGCATATTAGAGGAAAAGCAAAACTGAGGAAAAGGTAAGAGGGTATCTTGTGATGCACTGAACTCTGACATATAGACACATCTCTGAAAATTCTAAACTTTCATCACTATTGACCACATCCGTCAAGAAATTTTCAAGCACATGGAAATGTTTCATTACCTGAGATGCCCCTCCTCTGAGACCACTTAAATGGCATCTTTACTTTAAGTCCCACTGCCCATCCATGCTAAGTCTTGGCATCCTAACTTTACCTTTATTTTACCCCACTACTTCAGAAATAGATAATTTACTGATTTAAACAGTTGGCTTCAACAAAATTTCTGAAGTTCTGAGCCCATGGATTCCTTTCTCATTCTAAGTCTATTTTGCTAGTGCAAAAAATGAAGTAAAATAAAATAAAAATACAAGAGAATAAAATAAATTTTTTAAATCCCAGCACAACATACTAATAAACATCTGTTTAAGTTATAATGCATCATGTTATAATGCATCATTCACCTTTTGGGGGTAGGGGGACCCTTTACATTTAACAGATTCTACTTAGCTACTCCTTTAAGTTGAATGAATGGTTGGTACTGCATGGGTAAGAAAAGCAGAATAAGGCAATTACCATTTTAATAGCCTTACAGCAGGGAACCATTTTGTGTCAGGAAAGCAGATCTATAAAAATCACAATTTAGAAGAATGTGCTGCAAGAAATAATTAACCAATCTGGAGAGAAGTGCTACAAACTTGTAAATCCTGGCAGTTGGGAGCTGAGGCAAGAGAACTGAAAGTTCAAAACAAGCCTGAGATACATCATGACTTCAAAGCCATTGGGGCTAAATAGTGAGACCCTATTCTCCCATTGAAAACAAACATAAAAATAGCTAAAGTGATGTCCATACTGAATAAACAGGAACCTGGGACTTTCGAACAGAAGGAAGAGTCTGACTGTGAGCAAAAATTGAATATACATTTTAGGAATAGAGCTGTATTCTGTAGCTTTTACCTGATGAAATACACATAACATCTCAATTTGCCTGACTCCAGTGCAGCTGTATGCAGATATAAGACTTTTGTGTGCAAATTCATTTACCTGGATCAACCCAAAAAGCAAAGAAAGAATGGGGTGTGTGAGTAAAGGAACTGAGGAGCTTGTTGGGAACAGGAACTCATATCTCTAAAAGGCTAAGGGATGGTGAACCCTGAGGACTTGGTAACCTTGTGATGAGCACTTGAAGTCATTTCATTTAACTATCCGTAATGGCTAATTTTAAGGATTCACATGTAACCAAGCATTTGATTAAACATCATCTGGATATCTCTTTGATGGTGATTCTCTATAACATTAACATCTGAATCAGTAGACTGGTTAAAGAAATTTCCTGCCTGGTGTTGATGATTTCATGCTATGTTTTGAAGGCCTGAATAGGAAAGTTAAGTTAGAATTTACGATCTCTGCCTGTTTGCTCCTCATGACAGTGCTCCTCTGCTGTCTTCAGCCACAGACTTGGATTAAAGTATATACCATGAGTTCAGCTGGGTCTTCAGACTGCTGGATGAAGCTCTTAGACTTCCTAGGCTCCTTCAACATGATCTAATTTTCCAATTCTTATCTATCTATCTATCTATCTATCTATCTATCTATCTATCTATCATCTATTATCTATCTATCTATCTATCTATCTATCTATCTATCATCTATCACCTATCTCTAATTCCATCTCCTCTTGTTGATTTTCTTCTCCTCTCCTGACCACAACAGTATTACATATGGTAAGTACAATTATTATATTATGACATGTTATAAATTATATCATATTGTATTAGTAGCTTTATGTCAATCTGAAATACTTATTATAGACAATTTAAGAGTTATATTTTCTTTCAAGTTTTCAGAGAATGTTAGTTTATCAGGGTGAGGAAAACAATGAAGAGCAATTTAGTTCATGGTGACAAAAGTGTGAGTTAAAAATTGTTCACATTATCACAAACTAGGGAGTAGTAAGAGCAAGTCAGGAACCAGAGCCAGGGTATAACTTTAAAAGCCCATTCTTAGTGTCTTCTACACTATTTTTAGCAGCTAGGCCCTACTTTCTAAAGGTTCCACAACTGCCTTAAATGATATTGCCAACAGAGGAATATGTGTTCAAACAGCCAATTGGGAGCATTTTCAACTCAAACAATAATATATGTGTGCATATATTGTATATATTATATATGTGCATATATCATATGTTTGTATATTGCATATATATATATACATATACACACATGCATATACATATATATATATGTATACATATACATATACGTATACGTATACGTATACGTATACGTATACATATACATATACATATATATATATATATATATGTATATGTGTGTGTGGTTTGTATTAAGTATACTTTCACATCTTTAAGTGAATTAACCATTTGTAAAACATCCTAGAAAGAACTTAAGCAGATCAAATTATATAGCCCATTATATACCTGTTTTGTGACACTGCTCCAGGACTGGCATAAACAAGGACTTACTGTAAATGTAAATGTAGCTTATATTTTCTCATATGATGGAAGAGATGAGAGTCATACCCAAGCTTTATAACTACACGGCTCAGGCTGAGCCCAAAGTATTTCTACCTAACTATTCTTAGCCCTAGACATGGAAGCTTCTAGTCCACACAATCTAATCTTCTGCAAGCCCAGACCTTGAACATTTCAGCTTCCAGCCTAAATCTGCTAACCTATGCCTAGAATCATTCAGTCTCTGAGTGTTACTGCTGAATAAACTCACTCTTTTAACTCTTTCAAAACTCTGGTTAGCTGGTTCAACTCAGATGTTCTGGCTCAAACTCCTCTCCAAGCTGACTGATTCAAATTGGCTTCTCTCAGCTTCTGATTGAATTACTCTGTTTAGAAAGAATTCCTCTGAACTCCATGAACTGACATGCTCCAAAGTAAGCTCAACTGCACTCAACTGAACTGAACTGAACTGAACTGAACTGAACTGAACTGAACTGAACTGAACTGAACTGAACTGAACTGCCCCAAACTGAACTGAACTGAACTGGACTGGACTGGACTGGACTGGACTGGACTGAACTGAATTTCTCTCTCCCTCTGCTCTTTAAGCATGCTCTTTCCTGTCTATTCTCATGGGAGTTGGGCATATCCAATCTCCAACTCATTCTGTCAAATCTTTCTCTGATTCATCACTTTGTCTCCCCCATAAGTAGAGACCATTGTCAGGAAATAAATGTATGTCTGTGTTCCAGCCAGAAGGATCAAAGGTGTATACAAATGGTGGTCTGTGTTTAGTCCCTGGATTAAAAGTATAAAGGTGTGTTGTTTGTCTATATTCTAGCTGGATCGTATCCAAATCATATCTTTGGATGTGCTCTCTTGCCAGAGAAGCTATCTTGCTGTATTAAAATTCCTCTACAATCTACTTACCCCAGGTAGGTAACTGATGACAATCCAAAGTAAGGATACTACCAAAGTCAAACTTGGTGAATCAATGAGTTCTACTGGGGTTACTTTAAAAATATGGATAATGGGGTACACGTGTATAAAGGCAAGAGTCTAATAAATTTGCTCAGTCTCAGGAACTTTCTAAAGTTTTTGAGTTGTTTACTTCCTGATTTTAATGTGCTTTAAACCTATACCTATACTATATGAATATAAAATTAATATAAAAATATGTAAAGGTAGATATAGAGAATATGGGTTAATATAGATACAGGCATAAAAGAGTCTCAACTAAAATGCTTTCCTCCTTTTTGTCTATGTAGCTATAAATTCATACTCTTGTAAATCCCTTAAAGCCATATATTGTAATAGGAGGCCAGCCTGAGTACCTAGCAGCTACCTCCTTCTCTTTGCACAAAGCAATACAAAACAGACAACAAATTATTAAAAAGGCAGTAGCATAAGATCTCAGGAACAGATAGAAAGCTAAAAAGAAACTGCTTTGAGGAAAGAAACATTGAGGAAGCAAAGAAAAGAAAAGAATTACACTGAAAGCTCACAGAACCAAATAGACAAGATGCTTCGAGTCACTGGATATAGATATCTTCAGCAAAATCCAGGGAGGAAGAATGGACAATCAGACAAAAACTGCAGAGTGGTTCATGTAGTATGAAGCCAACACTCAGGAGAACAACAGGCAGAAGTTGTTCCAAGTCTAAAGCAGAGTAATTGGCAGACTATTATCAATCACCTGAACTTACTACAACGTAATTCAAGGTAGAAACATGGAACATGAGTGGTCCAAGATACCACAAGACATGATCTGTTTCCAATGATGTCTGCCAGAAGAAATTAATCATACGATTTTCTGAGTTACAAGGTGAAACATGCGAAGGAGGATTTTTTGCTCCCAAAGGATTTCATTGCAAGCCCTTCAATTTTTAATAGCTTGGCTTAGGCTCAGTTTTCATAATGGTAGCAGGCAGCAAACAATTCAACTTGGCTTACGAATAGGGGAAGTTGATAAAGAGGATATCAAGCAGGTCACTGAACTTATAGGTAACTAGACTCAGAGGGAAATTAAATTAGTAGTTACCTAGAAGTCCACCATGCCTCTTCTTTATCATTGCACGTTTCCAACTCTGCCTTATTTGCTCCCCACTAGGACTCCACCCTTCTCCATCACTCTTATAGACTCCCTTCCTTTGTGATAAATGTTCCCTCACTTCTGCTGCTTTATGTCAAATATATTTTAGTGCATTTTCTTATTTTTCGAGAATTCATACAACATATCTTGATCATACTATTTTCCTTCTCCCAGTTCCTCCTATATGTCCCCCCAACTCCTTACTTACTTAACTTCAAGTCCTCTCTCTCTTTCATTCTCTCTTAAAATCAAAAGCAAAGGGACTGGAGAGATGGATCAGCAGTTAAGAGCACCAACTTCTCTTCCAGAAGACTCAAGTGCAATTCCCAGCACCATTATAAAAGCTTACAACTGTCTGTATCCAGTTTCAGGGAATGGACACCTTCACAAAGACATGCATACAGGCAAAACACCAATGCATATAAAAGAGTAATAAATAAATTATAAAATAAAAACTGTATGCATGTGCATATACACATTAGACAGAAAAAGAGAGAGAGAGATGAAGAGAGGGGGGAGGGAAAGAGAGTCCAATATGTGTTGTACAATTATTTATGAGCATGGGGCCTACTAGAATCCTAGAGGATCTGTGGCCATCGGAGACCCTGGTAGAGCTATCATAGCACTAATCTCATTCAGAGACTGGCAGCCTTCTTCAGAGCAGGCCCAAACACCCACTAAAGTCATCCCTTACTTTGAAACATTCAGTCATAAATAAAAACCATGGACTGGGAGATGCCACTCTGCAATATTCAGAAGCCTAAGCTAAGATACAAAATACCAAGAAAGAAGCAACCAAAAAAAAGCACACATTTTTTTAATGGAAAAAAAGACCAAAGAGTTAAAAAAGCACCCAGTTAAAAAGCTTGAGAACAAACCACCAATATTCTGTAGCTTTATTTAGTTGTAACTTTTGTTGCATACTTTATCACTACTTAAAGTGTCAGAAACATATGCATTCTGTTACAGAAAATGGCATACCATATTAGCACTAAATACGTAAGAATCTATCCTGAGTAGTTTTATGTCAACTTGACAAAAGTTAAGTCATCTGAAAGGAGGTAGCTACCTAAAGAAAATAACCCTAAGATTGGGCTATAGGCATGCCTATAGAAAATTTTCTTAGTTATTGCTGGGGAAATGTTCAAACTATTGTCTATGGTACCAAACATAGCACATGGGTTCTGTAAGAAAGCAGGGTGAGCAAGTTGTGAGGAACGACCAGTAAGTAGAACCCCTCATACGCATCAGCTCCTGCCTCCAGGTTCCTGCCCTGTTTCAGTTTCTGCCCTGTCTTTCTTCAGTGTTGGACAGGGATATGAAAGTATAAGCCAAACAACACCCCCATCAACTTGCTTTTAAGTCATGATGTTTCATCACTGCAATAGAAACCCTAACTAAGACATAATCTATGTTTATGTTTACCACTTTATGATACAAAGCCAATGTAAAGTACCTAAACATCTTGGTTTTCAGGCCTTTATTATCTACCATGGTCAGATAGGGCAGGAATAAAGATATGTATTTCTTTACAATTCTCCATCTATACCAACTAAAACTACTTTTTATTTGCCTGAGAGAATATGGCTTATTCAATCCTAAACCATATAATATGTATACAATTCTAAAATCAGACCCCCTAGGCTTGTTAACTACCATGTTTAAAAAGTTTTCTGAGCTGGGAAACAACAACTCTGTGACACTTATGCTTTTGGTCTTTTCCCCCTTAGAAGAAAAGGGAGGTGGGAGATCAAATGATCAAGTTAATAAATTATATGCAAAGAACTTATCTACTTATCAAGATCAAAAAGGCTAAGTGAAAACCACTGAAAGACAATGAAGTTGATCTTTTCTACATGCTGCTAGAAAAATTAACATAAATTGTCACATCATGAGCCAAAGAGAATTCTGCATCATTGGGAAAGGAAATGAGACACAGATCTAGCTCTTCTACAGATTGTTTTATTGCTGCTTTATGGAAAGCGTAATCTTCCATTGGCAACGAAAGCTGCAGTTGAAACCTCTCAAGGTAAACTAAATAGGATAGCTCAGAAATTGGCCAGTGGCACCACTGAACTGAAAATTCTTAAATGGAAGAGGAATTATTTTTTATGGAATAATATTAAAATCCTGCAGAGCCCTGAGAAAACCTAATACATGTTGCAGACAAGTGTTTTCAAATCTTCCTTTCCCCCTGTTCTTTGATATAGTTTCATAAGGTAGTTTCTATAATTTTCTCTTTTTATTAATTAACTTATTTATTTTACATCTTGATAGGAGCTTCCCCCTCCCTCCTCTCCTCTAAGTCCCTCCCTCTACCCCCCCTTCTCCTCAGAAAAGCGAAAGGATCTCATAAATAATAACACACCTTGGCATATCAAGTTGTAGTAGGACTAGGAACATCTGTTGAGCCCAGACAAGGCAGCTCAGTTAGAGGAAAAGGGTCCAAAGGCAGGAAACAGAGTCAAAGACAACCCCTGCTATAGCTGTGAGGGGTCCCATATGAAGACCAAGCTGTACATATGTGTTACATATGTGTAGGGAGCCTACCTAGGTCCATCACATGCATGCTCTTTACTTGGTGGTTGTCTCTGTGAGCCACTATGTGACTAAGCTAGTTGATACTGTAAGTTTTCTTGTGGTGTCTTTGACCCCTCTGGCTCTTTCAATCCCTGTCATCACCTTCTACAAGATTCTCCAAGCTCCGCCTAATGTTTGGCTGTGGGTCTCTGAATCTGTTTCCGTCAGCTGCTAGGTAAAGCCGCTCAGAGGAAAGTTATCCAAGGCAAGCATAGAAAAATATCATTAATAATGCCAGGGTGGGCTCTCTCTCATGGTCTAGGTGTCAAGTTGAGGCAATCATTAGTTGGCCAGTCCCTCAATTCCTGTTCCATTTCTATCCCTGGACATCTTGTAGGTAGGACAAATTGTGGGTTGAAGGTTTTGTGGGTGAGCTGATGTCCACATTGTCCAAGGTTTCTAGATCCTCCCAGAAGTGTCTCTGACCACCACCAATCACAGTTCTCTCCTTCCCTCCTCCTAAAACTTGATTCCTCCAGTTCTACTCCACACACAATCTCTCATCCAGTTCACTCCCTCCATCCACCTATTGTGACTATTTTATTTCCCATTCTCAGTGAGGTTCAAATATTCTCCCTCGGTCCCTACTTGTTACTTAACCTTCTTTGATTCTGTGCATTGTAGAATTGTTATCCTTTATGTTATGGCTAATAATCACTTGTAAGTGTACATATCATGTTGGTCATTCTGGGTCAGGGTTACCTCACTCAAGATTATATTTTGTAGTTCTATCCATTTGCCTGAAAATTTCATGATGTACTTATTTTTGATAGTTCATTAGTATTCCATTATGTAAATGTAACACAATCCCTTTACCCATTCTTCAGTTGAGGAACATCTAGATTGTTTCCAGTTTCTGGATATTATAAATAAATCTGCTATCAACATAGTTGAGCAAGTGTCCTTGTGGTATGGTAGGACACCTTTTAGGTATATGCCCAGAAGTGGTATAGCTGGATCTTGAAATAGAACTATTCCCAATTTTCTGAGAAATGCCAAAATAATTTCTAAGATGGTTATACAAGTATGTATTTATTTATGTTTATTTATCTGCATTTCAGATGTTATCCTCTTTTCCCATTCCCCCCAGAAACCCCTTATCCCACCCCCCTCCTCCTCCTTCTATGAGGGTGTGTCCCCACCCATCCTCCCACACCTGCCTACTCACCCTCAGATTCCCCTACACTGGGGCATCCAGTCTTCTCAGAACCAAGCCCCTCCTCTGCCACTGATGTCTAACAAGGCCATCCTCCACTACATATACAGCTGGAGCCATGAGTCCCTCCATGTGTGTTCCCAGGCTGGCTGTTTAGACCCTGGGAGCTCTGGTTGGTTGGTATTGTTGCTCTCTCCATGGGGCCACTAGCCCCTTCAACTCCTTCAGTCTTCTCTCTAACTCAACTCCTTCATTGGGGACACCATGATCTGTTCAATAGTTACCTGCAAGCATCTGACTCTGCATATGTCAGGTTCTGGCAGAGCCTCTAAGGAGACAGCTACATCAGTCTCCTGTCAACATGTGCTTCCTGGCATCCATAACCATGTTTCATTTGGTGATAGCACATGGGATGGATCCCCAGATGGGAAAGTCTACAGATGGTCCCTGCTCCAGTCTCTGGTCCACACTTTGTCTCTGTATTTGCTCCTGTGAGTATTTTGTTACTACTTCTAAGAAGAATTGAAACACTCACACTTTGTTCTTTCTTCTTCTTGAGCTTCATGTGGTCTATGAATGGTATCTTGGGTACTGTGAGCTTTGGGGCTAATATTCACTTATCAGTGAGTGCATATCATGTATGTTCTTTTGTGATTTGGTTACCTCACTCAGGATGATATTTTCTAGTTCCATCCACTTGCCTAAGACTGCCATGAATTCATTATTTTTAGTAGCTGAGTAGTACTCCATTGTGTAAATGTACCACATTTTCTGTGTGTATTGGATGTTAGCCCTCTATTGGGTGTAGAATTGGGAAAGATCTTTTCCCAATCTGTTCATTGCTGTTTTTTCCTATTGTCAGTGTCCCTTGCCTTACAGAAGCTTTCCAATTTTATGAGGTTCCATTTGTCAATACTTGATCTTAGAGCAAAAGCCATTGGTGTTCTGTTCAAGAACTTTTTCCCTGTGCCAATGTGTTCAAGGTTCTTCCTCACTTTCTCTTCTATTAGTTTTAGTGTATCTGGTTTTATGTGAAGGTCCTTGATCCACTTGGACTTGAGCTATGTACAAGTAGTGAGAATGGATCTATTTGCATTCTTCTACATGCTGATCTCCAGTTGAACCAGTACCATTTGTTGAAACTGCACTTTTTTCCACTGGATGGTTTTAGCTACTTTGTCAAAGATCAAGTGACCATAGGTGTATGGATTCATTTCTGGGTCTTCAATTCTATTCCATTGATCTTCCTGTATCACAGTTTTTATCACTATTGCTTTGTAGTACAGCTTGAGATCTGGGAGAGTGATTCCCCAGTAGTTTTTTTACTGTAGAGAAGAGTTTTCACTATACTGGGATTTTTGTTATTCCAAATGAATTTGCAAATTGGTCTTTCTATCTCTATGAAGAATTGAGTTGGAGTTTTGGTGGGGATTGCATTGAATCTGTAGATTGCTTTTGGCAAGATGGCCATTTTTACTGTATTAATCCTGCCAATCCATGAGCATGGGAGATCTTTCCATCTTCTGAGATCTTCTTTGATTTCTTTCTTCAAGGACTTGAAGTTCTTGTCATACAGATCTTTCATTTGCTTGGTTAGATTCACACCAAGGTATTTTATATTGTTTGTGACTCTTTTGAAGGGTGTCATTTCACTAATTTCTTTCTCAGTCTGTTTATCCTCTGAATAGAGGGAGGCTACTGATTTGTTTGAGTTAATTTTATATCCAGCCACTCTGCTGGAGCTGTTTATCAGGTTTAGGAGTTCTCTGGTGGAAGTTTTGTGGTCACTTAAGTAAACCATCATATCATCTGCAAATAGTGACATTTTGACTTCTTCCTTTCCAATTTGTATCTCTTTAACCTCCTTTTGTTGTCTAATTGCTCTGACTAGGACTTCCAGTACTATATTGAATAGGTAGGGAGAAAGTGGGCAGCCTAGTCTAGTCCCTGATTTTAGTGGGATTGCTTCAAGTTTCTTTCCATTTGGTTTGATGTTGACTACTGGTTTGCTGTATATTGCTTTTACTGTGTTTAGGTATGGGCCTTGAATTCCTGTTCTTTCCAAAACTTTTACGATGAAGGTGTGTTGAATTTTGTCAAATGTTTTCTCACCATCTAGTGAGATGATCATGTGATTTTTTTTCCTTTGAGTCAGTTTAGATAGTGGAATACGGTGTTGGATTTCCATATATTGGACCATCCCTGCATTCCTGGGATAAAGTCTACTTGATCATGATGGATGACTACTTTGATGTATTCATGGATTCGATTTGTGAGAAGTTTATTGAGTATTTTTGCATAGATATTCATAAGGGAGATTGGTCTGAAGTTTTGATTCTTAGTTGGGTCTTTGTGTGGTTTAGATATGAGCGTAATTGTGGCTTCATAAAACGAATTTGGTAGTGTTTCTTCTGTTTCTATTTTATGGAATAGTATATAGAGAATTGGTATTAGGTCTTCTTGGAAGGTCTGATAGAATTCTGCACTAAAACCATCTGATCCTGGCCTTTTTTGGTGGGGAGACTTTTAATGACTGCTGTTATTTCTTGATAGGTTATGGAACTGTTTAGATGGTTTATCTGCTCCTAATTTAACTTTGGTACCTGGTATCTGTCTAGAAACTTGTCCATTTGATCCAGATTTTCCAGTTTTTCGAGTATAGGCTTTTGTAGTAGGATCTGATGATTTTTTGAATTTCCTCAGTTTCTGTTGTTATGTCTCCCTTTTCAGTTCTGATTTTATTAATTTGGATACTGTCTCTGTGTCCTCTGGTTAGTCTGGCTAAGAGTTTATCTATCTTGTTTATTTCCTCAAAGAACCAGCTCCTGGTTTTGTTGATTCTTTGTATAGTTCTTTTTGTTTCTACTTGGTTGATTTCAGCTGTGAGTTCGATTATTTCCTGCCTTCTACTCCTCTTGGGCGTATTTACTTCTTTCTGTTCTAGAGCTTTCAGGTGTGCTATCAAGCTGCTAGTGTACGCTCTCTCCAGTTTGTTTTTGTAGGCACTTAGAGCTATGACTTTTCCTCTTACCACTGCTTTCATTATGTCCCACAAGTTTTGGTATGATATGCCTTCATTTTCATTAAAATCTAAAAAATCTTTAATTTCTTTCTTTATTTCTTTACTGACAAAGTTATCATTAAGTAGAGTGTTGTTCAGTTTCCATGTGTGTTTGAGCTTTCCATTGATTTTATTGTTATTGAAGACCAGCCTTAGTCCATGGTTACCTGATAGGATGCATGGGATTATTTCAATTTTCTTGTGTCTGATGAGGCCTGTTTTGTGACCAAATATGTTGGTCAATTTCAGAGAAGGTACCATGAGGTACCAAGAAGAAGGGTTTTTTGTTTTGTTTTGGTTTGGTTTGGTTTTGGGTGAAATGTTTTATAGATATCTGTTAAATACATTTGGTTGATAACTTCTCTTAGTTTCACTGTGTCTCTGTTTAGCTTCTGTTTCCATGATCTGTCCATTGCTGAGAGTGGGGTGTTGAAGTCTCCTACTATTATTATGTGAGGTGTAATGTGTGCTTTGAGTTTTAGTAATGTTTATGAATGTGGGTACCCTTGCATTTGGAACAGAATGGAGATTTCATCTTAGTAGATTTTTCCTTTGACGAGTATGAATGTCTTTCCTTATCTTTTTTTTGATAACTTTTGGTTGAAAGTCAATTTTATTTGATATTAGAATGGCTACTTCAGCTTGTTTCTTGGGACCATTTGCTTGGAAAATTGTTTTCCAGCCTTTTATTCTGAGGTAGCGTCTGTCTTTATCACTAAGGTACATTTCCTGTATGCAGCAAAATGTTTGGTCTTGTTTACATATCCAATTCCTTAGTCTGTGTCTTTTTATTGGGGAATTGAGTCCATTGATGTTAAGAGATATTAAAGAAAAGTGATTGTTGCTTCCTGTTATTTTTGTTATTAAAGGTGGAGTTACATTTGTGTAGCTATCTTCTATTGAGTTTGTTGGAAGAAGATTATTTTCCTGCTTTTTCTAGGATATAATTTTCCTCCTTGTGTTGGAGATTTCCCTCTGTTATCCTTTGTAGGGCTGGATTTGTGGAAAGATATTGTGTAAATTTGGTTTTGTCATGGAATATCTTGGTTTCTCCATCTATAGTAATTGAGAGTTTTGCAGGGTATAGTAGTGTTCTCTTAGGGTCTGTATGCCATCTGTCCAGTGTCTTCTGGCTTTTATAGTCTCTGGTGAGAAGTCTTGTGTAAGTCTGATAGGTCTGCCTTTGTATGTTACTTGTATGTCCCCTTTTCCCTTACTGCTTTTAATATTCTTTCTTTGTTTTGTGCATTTGGTGTTTTAATTATTATGTGACAGGGCAAATTTCTTTCCTGATCTAGTCTATTTGGAGTTCTGTAAGCTTCTTTTATATTCATAGGCATCTCTTTATTCAGATTAGGGACATTTTCTTCTATAGTTTTGTTGAAGATATTTACTGGCCCTTTAAGTTGGGAATCTTCACTCTCTTCTATACCTATTATCCTTAGGTTTGGCCTTCTTATTGTGTCCTGGATTTCCTGGATGTTTTGGGTTAGGAGATTTTTGCATTTTGTATTTTCTTTGACAGGTGTGTCAATGTTTTCTATGGTATCTTCTGCACCTGAGATTCTCTCTTCTATCTCTTGCATCCATGACTCCTGAACTCTTTTCTAGGTTTTGTATCTCCTGGGTAGACTCCCTTTGTGATTTCTTTATTGTTTCTTCTTCCAGTTTTATATCCTGAATCATTTTGTTCAATTCCTTCACCTGTTTAGTCATGTTTTCTTGTAATTCTTTAAGGGATTTTTATGATTCCTTTTTAAGGGCTTCTACCTGATTACCTGTGTTCTCCTGTACTTCTTTGAGGGAGTTATTTATGTCCTTCTTAAAGTCCTCTATCATCAATATGAGAAGTGATTTTAAATCAGAATTTTGTTTTTCTGGTCTCATGGGGTATTCAGGACTTGCTATGGTGGGAGAATTAGGTTTTGATGATGCAAAATAACCTTGGTTTCTGTTGCTTATGTTCTTGTGCTTACCTTCACCATCTGGTTATCTCTAGTGCCACTTGTACTCACTGTCTCTGACTGGAGCCTTTCTCTCCTTTTATCTTGGTTGTGTCAGAACTCTTCAGAGTCCAGGTGTCTCTGTAATCATGTGATCCTGAGATCCTGGGTGTAAGAGCTCCTGGGACTCAGGCTGCTTCTGGGATCCTGAAATCATGGTGTGACTAAGCTCCTGAAATACTGTGATCCTATGATCCTATGTTCCTGGATGTGTTAGAGCTCCGGGAGTCCAGCCTCCTCTGGGTGCTCTGTGATGCAGAGCTGGTGCCCTACATCTGCTCAGGGCACTGGTACAGATTGGAAGTGAATCTTTCATTTCTTTTACCATAGAACCTTAAATGTCCACAGATAGTAGAGCACAGCATAAGGAAACTCTTAGAGAAACCATATTTCCATGGCCTTATTTTCCCTCCAGTACCTCTGGACCATTTTCAATTACTTCAAATCAACCTGCTGTGGCCCTTAGCATGTGGATAATCACTCCCATCCATCCTTTTTCAACACTGAGATCTCTTAAGATGAGCTGCCAGAAGGCATAGACTTTAGACTTTGGAGTCTGAAAAGTAAGTACTTTGGATGAATTGAGAATCAACTAAAAAACCTGGACTTGGCTTTTCTGTCTCCAGCTCCATGATCAAATGATAACGCTTACCTGGGGTGAGGGGTGGGGAACAGAAGTAATTTCTTTATAGGCTTCTGTGTGCATACCCCTTTATTAATGCCTTAATTACTGAAACCCAAGCTTGGAAAAATGGGCCATATGTGGTATCGTTTTATAGGATGTATAGTACCAGAGCCTTTGCATCTCTGGAAATAACAGACCTAAAAACAGGAGATCAACCTTAAATGAAAACTTTAAAGTCTAAAAGATTAATAAGATAGATCATCACTGTCCCTGTGGCCGCTCACCTTTCAAAGTGTTTAATAATGTTTGATTAATACTTAAAGATGTGTGTGTGTGTGTGTGTGTGTGTGTGTGTGTGTGTGTGTGAGAGAGAGAGAGAGAGAGAGAGAGAGAGAGAGAGAGAAACAGAGACAGAGACAGAGACAGAGACAGAGACAGAGAGAGAACCCTGGCCTGTCTTAGAACTTGCGATGAAGACCATGTTGATCTTGAATTGATGGAGGTTAGCCATTCTCTGCCTTCCAAGTGATAGGATTAGATGTTCGTGCCATCACACTCAGCCAAAAACAACGTTGTTAAGTTTTAGACCTAAAAGAATTATATCTTGTTAAGAAAAGAAATGAGACACAGATTTGAATCTTTTGCAGTACATTTATTGTTTCTTGGTGGAGATTCTACTTCATCTGCAATGAAATTTGGTTGTAAAAGCCTCCCAAAGGAAACAAAATAGTGACTGAACATATGTCCTTTTGAAGGGTAAACTGGATTCTAGAGTTTATCTGACCTGACTCCTGTTTACAGTGTGAGAGAGGTGAAGGAGGGAAGATGGACAAATTCATCAAGTCTTCCCTCTAGTCTGTGATCTGTGGGACTGAGGTAAGCCTACTGAGACCTGCATCACTATAGATGGCATTGTTTGTGTATTTGGTATCTTTAGCTAATGTTTATCACTCAGAAAGGCTGCTCCCTGAGAGACATACCCTACCAAAATAGCAGGCAGAGTTTAGCCTGATATTTGTTAAGTAGGCTTTCCCTGCTAGCCTGCAGTCAAATGTAAATAAATGTAATAGGATGTGTTTATTTATTAAATGGAACCATGTCAAAGAAAGTAGTGTCACAGTGACTTCCAAGGGACTTGAACTAATTTGTTTCTGCTCTTTCAGGCTTGCCGTGCATTAAGAATGCCTGTATCTTATCTAAAGCTAAAAATACCTAAAAATTTATAATGCAGTATTTGATATATCATCCTCCTGATTTTCATGAGCAAATTGTATTACCTTTATAACTACCATATATAAACAATCAACGACTACTTTTTTCTTGTTATCTTGTGTAGTACACTAAGATCTCATGATTCAACAATATTATCAAACTTTAACACCAACACATAACAATAAATTAAAATGCACCATGAAAACGAAACACTTGTAAGCTTTCCTTGCCAATGTGTAAAATGGCATTAATACTAGCACAATAACTTGGAATTTAAGTTGGTTTTTCTTGAAACAGTATCTTACTGTCACTTCTTGGCATTGAAAAAGTCTGTATCCATGGGAATATATAGTTCAAGTCTGCAGCCAGCACTATTGAGGAAAAAAAGGCAAACATAGCAAGTAAATCTCCTTATAATCATAGCTAGTAGCTCTTAAATGTCTGTGGATTGAAGAAAATTAATAAGCAATTTCACAATGCAATATAGTATGTAGAAAATGCCCTGCTAACTCTCACATTCATCTGATTTTGTCTCTTAGATGGCATCTGATTAGGAGACAATATTCTCTCAGCATCCATATATACAAACCTGAATCCAACTGAGAACGCATAATGAAAATTTCAATAGAGCTTCAATAAAGAAGAGAACTACTGAGCTGTAGAGATTGCTCAGCAATTAAAAGCACTGGATGCTCTTGCAGAGGAACCAGATTTGGTTTTCAGCATCTACATAGCATCTCACCACCATCTGGAAATCCAGTACCAAGGGATCTGTTGTCTTCTTTTGCCTCAGCAGAAACTGTATTCACATAGTAGAAGACATAAAAACAAAAACAGTCATACACATAAATAAAAATAAATATTTTAAAAAGAAGTAGAGAATTGTGTTAGGGTATCCTACTTATTTGTCTGTGGAATGTTTATGTTGTCTTTAACTATACCATCTCCATTTCTTGAAGATTCAAACACCAATTTGGGTGAAGTCTGGAGCCTAAAATTCACCAATTTCTGCAGAAACTCAGAGTTTGTGTAAACAATTCTTAACACTTATTCTCTGCTTTGTCATAAATGCTGATCACCCAAAGGCTTGGCAGAAGAGACAATAGGGCAGAACCTTCTGCCAGCCAGGGAGAGAAGGGAAGATGAGGAGAGAGAGAGAGAGAGAGAGAGAGAGAGAGAGAGAGAGAGAGAGAGAATGCCCACGAGTAGGAAAGGGGCCCAAGAAGATACCATGAGAAAAAGCATATGACCCAAAGAGCCAGATCAATAATAATATGCAAGTATCATGAGATGGGGCTGGAAGGTAGCCAGATTAGCACAGGAAGTCAATATAAGTACAAAATTCTTTAAAAATTAAGAAAAAATTTAGGTAAGTTTAGTCATTTAACTGATGAATAAGGTCACCCAGCTTCAAAGCATTTTGTTGTATTACCAACTGGGCAGCATAAAGAAACTCAGGGAAACCTTCCTCATTTGTGTGATAATGAAATCACCCATATCTCATAATAGATCTCTCACTTGTGAAGATAACAACATATATTACAAATTTGCATGCTATTTTTCATAAAGGATAATGGTTTCTAACTACCCTCCAAACTAAAAACCAATGTATCTCACTGAACTTCAGAAACCATTTTATTAGTGTTTGTGTGTATACAAAATTCATGAACACTCAAAAGAAATGGCCAGCATCTGCTTCCTTTGATTCTGACTTAGTCTCCTCTGGCATAATGGTGAATATGCTGAAGCCAGGCTATTAACCTCAATAACTGTATGGCTTACACCGTTGGGTCAGTGTGAGACATGAATAGGCACACTGTTATCTTAGGCTCTGAGCAGCTTTCTACAGAAACACATTCCACTTTTAATCTCCCAAGCTTTCTGATTTATAAAAATGTTAAGCTACATATATGCTATAACAAAAATATTAAAGCTTCATGAGCTCAATGACATATCATTATGTTTATGTCGATGACCACAAAAGTAACATCATTGCCTTTACAAAGTGGTTCTCATAAAAGTTTGAAATCATTTCCATAAAATAGAGACGCTAAAATGGACTAGATTGTATCTTGGTGGCATTACAGACAATGGTAAATTCAAGATCTGTCCATTTGATTACCTGATTGTTTTCATTCAACTCATGTGGGCTTGTGCTGAAAATGACAGAAATGATTGACACAGTCCATTTCAAGCTTATGAATACACCACACCTACCATTAAATGCAGAATATTGCAAAAGAGAAAATGAAGTCAAGTGTTAGAAATAAGATATATAAAATTCTTGAAACTCTGAAAAGAAAGGGCATAGCCACATTGTTGCAGAACACTCCTGCTCACATCAAAGATCACCCAACACTAGTCATGCATATGCAGTCAAAAAGAGAGCATGAAACATGTGTGTCTTAGTTAGGGTTTCCATTGCTGTGAAGACACACCATGACCAAGGCCACTCTTATATAGGAAAACAACTAGAGCTAGCTTACAGCTTCAGAGATTTAGTCCATTATCATCAGGGTGGGAAGCATGGCAGCATCCAGGCAGGCATGTCACTCGAGGAGCTGTGAGTTCAACATCTTGATCTGAAGGTAGACAGAAGGAGTCCTGCTTCCCTAGGCAGCCAGGGGTAGGCTCACTTTTCTGCACTAGGCAGAGCTTGAGCACTAGCAGCCCTCAAAGATGCCCTACACAGTAACATATTTCCTTCAGCAAGGCCACACCTATTCCAACAAGGCCACACCTATTCCAACAAGGCCACACCTCCTAATAGTGCCACTTCCCATTGGCCAAGCATATTTACACCACCACAATGCTCCTCTGAAATTTTTTGTGATATATTTTTTTCTGTTTTAAAAATCAGATAGACTTTTTGTAATAAGGTAGAAATATGGCCGTTTGAAGCACTACAATACAATGGTAATTTGGATTTCTGTTATATACTCATACAATTTTCTTATGTTTGCCATTATTTAAAAATGCTGTTAGTTTGTTTGCATGCAAAATTGCTGCATTATTTCACAGAGAGACAGAAATGTGAAAAATTAACAATCGTCTAACTCATTTTACTCAATAAGCTGCTCTTAAACTCCTGCCTATTATCCTCTGAGACGAACTAGAATAACAAAAAAAACATGTTTCTCTTCAAGGAGTTTATGTCACATAGACACATAGAATGTATCCATAAATACATAGCTCTGATAATGTGGTTTGTGACAAATATTCTATATGAATTAAATAGATAGAAATTCAACCAAGGAAGAAATCTTAGATAAGTTGTTCATGTAAAATTCAGATATGATTATGGCATTAACTGAATTGGAAAGGAAGAATAATGGAGTTTCCCACAGAACATTATAGATTTTCAAGTGTTTCTAAAAATAGTTATTTATTCAACAAAAGTGAAGGCTACAATTCTAAGTTAAGGGGTGTGTGTGACTCAAGGACAACAGAAGTCTTAGTCAAGACCTTGCCACATTTGCAATCTTTCAAAAATTTCTGATTCCCTTGTCGTTACTTATAACTGATTTTTTAAAAGTAACTGTTATTTGCCTGAGGTAATTGTCATCTCAGAGGCTTACTGCTAAGCTCACTCTTTCTAGCTCTTTCAGAATTCTGGCTGATTGATTCAACTCAGCTGTTCTGATTCAAACTCCTCTCTAACCTGACTGATTGAATCTGGCTTCCTTCTGCTTCTTACTGAATTGCTCTGCTTGGCCTCAAACTAACTCCAGTAATCTGTACTAATCTTCTGTCTCCTTCTCATTCCACGGCTCATTGGTAAAAACTGAATCTGAACTTACATTCTCTTTCTGCCTGATCTCTTAAGTCACCTCTTTTTCCTGTCTATTCTCATGAGAATTGGATGTATTCTATCTCTAACTCATTCTATCAGATCTTTTTCTGGTTTGTCACTTTATCTGCCTCTTAACTAAACATCACTATCCAACATGGCTGCTTCCTCCTACAAACTGACTTTACCTATATTTAGGGATTAAAATCTGTAACTAAAAGCATGCCTATATTCCAGCCAGAGGAATTAGAGGTACGTGGTCTCTTGCCAGAGTAGCCATGTTTTAGATATAATTCCTCTACATGGTTTATTCTTGTTGTTTTTTAATTGTTTATTTTATTTATTTACATCCCAAATGTTGCCCCCTCCTCCAGGACCCTTCTTAGAGTTCTTCACACTATTCCCCTCCCCTTTGCCTCTGAGAGAGTGCTCCCCTGGGCAACCCCCTTCCATGAGGCATCAATTCTCTACAGGATTCACTAATCCTCTCTCACTGAGGCCAGAAAAGGCAATCCTCTGCTACATATATGCTGGGAGCCACAGACCAGGCCTTGTATGATCTGTGTTTGGTGACTTTGTCTCAGGGAGTTCCCAGGAGTTCAGGTTAGTTGATACTTTTAATCTTCTTATGGGGTTGCCATCCCCTTCAGCTCTCTCAATCCTTCCCCTAACTCTTCCATGGGGGTCCCCATGGGGGTTCAATGCTTGGCTATAAGTATCTACATCTGTCTCAGTCAGTTGCTGGTAAAGCCTCTCAGAGAACAGCTATGCTAGGCTCCTGTCTGCAAGCACAGTACGGCTTAGTAATAGTGTCAGGGTTTGGTTCCCTCCAATGGAATGGACCCCAAGTTGGGCTGGTTTTTAGATTAAAGATTAGCTTTTTCCTCAGTCTCTGGTCCATTTTTCTCCCCACATTTCCTTTAGACAGAAACAATTCTGGGTCAAAAATTTTTAAGGTAGGTTGGTGTCCCGGGAGTGGCAAGATAGAACCTGAGGTTTACTCTTCCTTATAGTCTATTTTATAGTCTATTTATTATGATGAAGATATCAACATCTCATTTTGTACCCTAACATTCAATATGTCACAAGCTCCTAAAAAAGGAAACATTTTTTTTCACATTCATCTTCATCCATAACCACTCCAATGGCACTGGCATTTATTTGCTGAAATATTGAAAGAGCCCAAGATTAATCTTCAAAAAGTTGGGAATGCACTAAACATAATCCATTCTTTCTCCACTTTATAATGTGATATTGTTGGTTCCATGAGACTGAAATAAAATTGGAGTCAACTGTGAGAGTAAGCTTAGAAAGTAGATGTATTTATTCTCAAACTTTCATGAGAAAGTAAAACCTCTAAATTCAGTCAGAACTGACTTGGCTGATTGAAAAGCTTAAAGGAGCTGATCTTGAATTATCTCCCTGGCCCTTAGCTCCATTTGTACAATAGAAGAGAAAAACCGGGCAAAGACTAAATATGTTAAATCAATATCAAGAATCAATTTTAACACTTTTCTTTGCCTTTAGTAACAGATTATTCCCCCTCCGAATTGCTCAAGTGAAAAGAGAGAGTTTATATCTCACCTTTGCTGTGGATTTGCAGCCTTTATTCAGAGAGAAATCTTTGTTGCATGCCCATATATGTCTCCGGAATTTCAAGTTCCAAAATATTGGATAACTGTAGATCATACAGACCAAAGAATTATTGTTTCCATATGATTTTCAGTGAAAATAGTAACTAGATGCCAGAAAGTGTGGGTATCCTCTTTCTTGTTGCTACTATGCACAAACTGTCACCCAGCATGGGTCAGTTGTTTATTTCCTCACTCTGCTGAACCATTTACAAAATCTGTTTCCTTCTCAATATTGTTACTTTATGACTCTAAAGGTGAGATTTCTCCTCAACAGCTATTGAAATAAAAGCCATGGACCTGGGCTTATAATATTATGGTCTGGCAGTTTTGTCCTTTCTACTCCCCCCTCCCTATTTTTAATTTCTCTCATATGAGGCTTTAGGTTGGAACTACAGCACACTTCACTATCCAGCTTTTTCTTCTGGATGGTTTTATAAACCAATCAGCAGTTTGTGTTTTTCTCACTGTGTGTGACTCTTTAAGAGCTGAGTGAATAAAAAAAAAGAAATTTTATGCATTACACAGGAGAGTTCTGTATATGCCTCAGCCAAACTATTAAATAGGCTGAATTAGTTTCACCTGGATTTACCTTTTCCCATCTACTGCGCATTTTTGCAGATTCAGCTCTCAAGATATTATTTTGCCTCATCTACATTATTCTTCATGTAAATCCATTAGCAGAACAGCAGTCTCCAACTCTACTGTCTGCCTGAGCCTAACATAATTGGAATGAGTATAATTCAAGGAAAGAGAACAATAGAGTGAAGTGCAGATTAAATACAATACCTAGATTCCAATTGATTTAAAAAAAAACAATAGCTTTCCAAAGGCCAAGCAAGAACTAGACAGATCTTTTCTTATAGCCTTTCTTCTTCACTCCATCCTTCAGTTTCAGCTGCCAACAGCAGAGACCCTCTCTCCCTTTAAATGTTCTTGCAATGACCAGAAAACCAGGTAACCTTTACTCTCATTCCAGTACCAAAATTCCAATTCCTCAGTCTCATTCCCAGCCCCTTAGCCGACCATTTGAGGGACCTGTCTTCCTTCTCTTCTTCCATTCCCTATGGATTCCACAGATCCTCATGACAGACACAGCTTTCTTCCCTCTTCTAGACTTTCTTAGACTATGCCCTTGGCCTTCTATAGCATCCCAAGTAAGATTGTCAGCTCCACAAAGCAAAGAACAAAGTCTACTTGCAACATTCAGTGTCCATATCTAACAGGGTCTCAGAATCCTCTCTACCTGACAACACAGAGACACCACAACCAAGAAATTGAAGACTCTTTGTTTAGCTCTGTACCCCATCTTTATTAGGGTTATTTGGTTCTCTGGAGTACTTTGTATATATTGGATATTAGCCCTTTATTGGATATAGGGTTGGTAAAGATCTTTTCCAAATCTGTGGGTTGCCATTTTGTTCTATTGAAAGTATCCCTTTCCTTACAGAAGCTTTTCAACTTTATTAGATTCCATTTGTCAATAGTTGATCTTAGAGCCTGAGCCATTGGTGTTCTGTTCAGGAAATTTTCCCCTGTGCCAATGTGTTTGAGACTCTTTCCTACTTTCTCTTCTACTAGATTCAGTGTATCTGGTTTTATGTGAAGGTCCTTGATCCACTTGGACTTGAGCTTTGTAAAAGGAGATAAGAATGGATCAGTTTGCATTCTTCTACATGTGGACCACCACTTTCACCAGTTCTTTGTCAAAGACAGTAGCCATAGATGTGTGTGTGTGTGTGTGTGTGTGTGTGTGTGTCTGTGTGTATTTATTTCTGGGTCTTCAATTCTATCCCATTGATCTACTGGTCTGTCTCTGTACCAATACCATGTGATTTTTATCACTATTGTTCTGTAGTACAGCTTCAGGTCTGGTATGGTGTCCCCCTAGGAGTTCTCTTATTGTTGAGAATAGTTTTTGCTATCCTGGGTTTTATGTGTTCCAGATGAATTTGAGAATTGCTCTTTCTATCTCTGTGAAGAAGTTAAAATATTGATGGGGATTGCATTGAATCTATTGATTGCTTTGGGTAAAAAGAAAGACCATTTTTACTATGTTAATCCTGGTGATCCATGAACATGGGAGATCTTTCAAGGAATCTCAAATGTCTGAGAAATACCTAAAGAAATGTTCAAAAACCTTAGTCATCAGACAAATGCAATCAAAAGGAACTTACGATTCTACCTCATACCAATCAGAATGGCTAATATCAAGAACTCATGTGACAGAAGTTGCTGGCAAAGATGAGGAGAAAGGGGAACGTTTCTCTACTGGTGGTAGCACTACAAGCTGGTACAACCACTCTGGAAATCAGTCTGATGATTCTTCAGAAAATTGGAAATAGTTCTACCTGATGACCCAGCTATATCACTCCTGGTCATATACCCAAAAGATGCTCAACATATAAGAAGGACACGTGGTCCACTGTGTTCATAGCAGCCTTATTTATAATAGACAGAAACTGGAAACAATCTAGATGTCTCTCAACAGGGGAGTGGATACAGAAAATGTTGTACTTGTACAAACTGGAGTATTACGCAGCTATTAAAAACAATGAGTTCATGAAATTTTCAGGCAAGTAGATGGAATAGAAAATATCAACCTGAGTGAAGTAACCCAGTCACAAAAAAACACACATGTATACACTCACTGGTAAGTGGAATCAAAAGCTTACAATATCTGAGATGCAACTCACAGACCACATGAAGCTCAAGAAGAAGGAAGACCAAAGTGTGAATGCTTCAGTCCTACTTAGAAGCAAGAACAAAATAATCATGGAAGGTAGAGGGAGGGGGGACCTGGCCAGGTGAGAAGAGGAGAGGAAAAAGTTGGGGAAGGATCAGATGTGGGAGGAAATACAGAGGGTAAGGAAATTGAATGGAGATGTTTAGTAGTGGGGGTGGGGAACTAGGGGTAGCCACTAGAAAGTCCCAGATGCCAAGGAAGAAAGAGGTTCCCAGAATACATTGAGGATGGCATTTGCTGAAATACCCAACAAAGAGGATATAAAACCTGTAGAGATCTTATCCAGTAGATAGGCACACCCTCAATTTGAGGGATGGGGCCATCTACCCATCTTAAAAAGAAATGAAGGGACAAAGAGTGGAGCAGAGACTAAAGAAAACATCATCCAGAAACTGCCCTACCTAGGGATCCATTCCAGCTGCAGACACCAAACCTAGAAACTATTTCTGATACCAAGAAGTGCTTGCTGGCGGGATCCTGTTATAGCTGCCACCTGAAAGGCTCTGCCAGCACCTGATCAATACATAAGCAGATGCTGGAAGCCAACCTTCAAACTGAGCATGAGGACCTCAATGGGAGAGTTAGGGGAAGGACTGAAGGAGCTGAAGGGAATTGAAACTCCATAGGAAGAACAACATTATCAACTAACTGGACCTCCCAGAGCTCCCAGGGACCAAGCTACCATCCAAAGAGGACACCTGGAGGAACCTATGGATTCAGATGCATATGTAGCAGAGAATTGCCTTATGTGGCATCAATGGTCAGAGAAGCCCTTGGTCAGGTAGAGGTTCAATGTCTCAGCACAGGGGAATGTTAGCACAGTGAGGGGGGAGTGGATGGGTGGGTGGGGGAGTATCCTCATAGAGGAAGGGGTGTGATAGAGGGCATAGAAAAGGGAAACCAGGAAGGAGGACATCATTTTAAATGTAAATAAATTAATTAACCAATAAAAATGGAAAACTCACTCAACAAAGACCAGATACCAATACCTAGAATGACAATCATCCAAACCCAAATGCCTAGACCCCAGAAAGAAAATAATAATAACAGCTAGGATATTTTGCATGCAGTAGATCCTATCTACCCTACTAGAGTAGATGCTAAGATATGCAACATGGCTGAATCTGCACAACACAAGGATTTCAAAATAACCTTTTCTAAGTATAGAACAGCCCTTCTATACTTAGAGAAGGGAGGAGATGTCAGGGGCAGCCCTGCTTACACACTGAAGGCCTAAAATCAGCCATAGGCCTAAAATCAGCAATAGGCCTGTCATACATGTATACTAACACCAAGTCTTGGGTCTCAGTGGAAAAACATCAAAACAGATGGCTATAAGCTAATGTAAACAGGCAGCTTTTGTGGAAATTTACAAGCCTGAGTAGTCATAGACCTTGTAAATAGGTAGCCTGGACAGACAATACCAACTTAGATAAGGACAATCGAGTCATAGGCAGAGTCATAGTGACTTGTCCCCTGAACCTTCACCCAGCCAATACCCTGTTCTGATGATATCTGTATTCCTCCTGATCTCCCACACTCCAGTGTCATTCCCTTCCCCACATCCTGCCTTTCTGTGTTTATAACCCCTGTGTGAATGAATTACGATTTGAGAAAAAATAAATTATATTAAAAAAATAATAATAACCTTTTGTTGCGGGAGATATTTAAAACAGCAGCACCCATTCTGGCTTGTAATACAGGGCTGTCATGTTCCCGACTAGACAAGACCTGAAGCCACTAGTGAGCAGTAGAGGTGTGTTCTCACTGCTGCTGTGGCTCAGCAACAGTTAACTGAAATTATGGGAAGCACAAAGCATAGCTTCTAAAACTTAGCCAATTTATAGGGACTACTGAACACCTGGACAGTCCCCATACTTCAAAATGTTGGAGCATCTGATCTTCAGCCTTCTGGCCTAGGATCATCTGACAGACCAAGTAATGCAGAATTATTAAGGGCTGATTACTCTGTCTTGACAGATATAATCAGTCAACTATTTCACAAATGTGTCCTTTTCTGGACAGTAATTTGTCTGTAGATGAAAAGAGGCAATTCTTGCCTAGTGGCTGTCTCACCACAACTGGAGTAACTCCAAAGATGCTAAATTTCTTCTTAGAAACCAAGACAGGGAGGCTTTCAGGAGCAGACAGGTCTCTAATCAAAATGAACATTAACACAGAAATGTTTGTAACATCAATTCTGTGGACTTTTGACATTTTTGAAAACCAATTATCTATGTAAGGCAATCTGGACTGTTGTCCATTAACTCCTCTCAGCTATTTCTAATTAAAATATAGAAAACACCCTAACAATAAACTCAGAGCCATGAATTTGCTATAGGCCCTTAACTCACAGGCTAACTATCTCAGATCAGTTAAAAAAAGTAAAGATGGGCTGGGTCTAAGCCTTGTACCCACCGGTTTTGACTTAGTAAAAGAAAATATACCAATGAAACCCTTGAATTGGAAATCAAAATAAATTTTGTACCATTTAAGAAATATAACTTTAGCTTAATAACAATTATACAGATTTCTATTAAATAGGTTATAGCTCTGTAATCAATTCTAACTATTTCTCCCTGTTTCAATAAAACCATTACTTTTTCCTAGAAGGACAGCCTAATATTAACCACCTCAGTCCCCAAGCCCAGGGAATAGGGGCGCTGACTCTTCATTAACTTCTTCAAGCTGAATTTGTGCATTGAGATATTAGAAGAGGGTCGGGGAGGGGGGTAAATTGATAAGCCTCTGATGTCTGTGTCTTCATTGCATCCAGCTGAAATTCCAGGACATCAGAAGTTCACACAGGTCTGTTTAGCTTGCTTGATGGGTAGATATACCAAGGCTGTATATTCTGCAATATACATTTCTCAAAAAAATTTTAGCATCAAGGTAAATTTTTGTTTGAATTCTGGAATCCAGTCTTCTGGTGGCCTGCCTTTGTCATGTCTAATCCATATAATTATGGGAGGTAGAAATATCTTAATCATCTCTTCTGAAAACACACAGACAAAACTTTTCTCCCAAAATAGTGTTTCCTTGAGCCAGTAATCAGAAAAACCTTTATCTTGACCTCTTTCCCAGAAGAAAAATATAACCACAAAACTGAAAATCACACCCATCTTGAAAGGAAAATAAAATCAATTTAACAACTAAAATACTATGCGTGCCTATTTTTTACGCCTTCCTTATTTTGCCAAGCAGGAAATGAACCCAGTATTCCTGTGGGGCCCACGTTAGACAGAACCCAAATCTCCTATGAGGCAATATAACTTTATATCTTCTGAATACACTTGATTTACACTATCTTTCTGTTAGGCCCTCTGCCTAGAACAGTTTTTTATTTATGCCATCTATCTGTTTGGCTCTATACTCCAGAACAGCTTCCACTTATACACTGTGTTTTTTACTCTAGAGCCAGTGACAATTTTCCCTAAGTTCCAAACTGCAGGTGATAATTCCCATGTGATTCAGACAAATCTGTTTATAAATCTTTTCTAAAGGCAAATAATCCCTATATTTTAATTTTATACTTAAATCAGTAACTGTTCCACAATGGAGGCTTATTTATTTAGCTCTCTTGGCTAAAAAGTATACCTGTCTGTCTGTGGTTCTGTACCTAGAATTTTTTTTCTACCTATCTTTGTTCCAAACCGCAGGCGAGATTCCCCATGGACAAAACTGTTTCTAAATCTATCTTAAAAACAAATAACCTCAATTTTAATTCATAGTTCAAATCTCTCTGTCATAGAAGTAATCTACTTCCTTCTATTCTTAACAAAAAGCAACCTGCTTTTTCTCACAGCAGGGGAGCTCAGCTGCAGGTTTTTTGTTGTTGTTGTTGTTGTTTTTCAGTGTTCCCGTGCTAGGAGTCACATGACTTATCTCAGCGCTTACTCACTTTCTATATAAAAAAAATACAACTTTTACTCTCAGGTTAAATAGACTTAAATTTCTAGTGAATTCATGCCAGATGTTCTTTGCCACTTATTGCAGGAGATATTTAAAATGCTGCATCCAACCTGGCTTTTCTTAATCAGCCGCCATGCTCCTGACAACCTAGGCCTGTGACCATGAGCGGAGATGGTATACTCCTGCTGCTCAGCTCAGGCTGTCTGCTCAGGTAGCCAGAGACACCAGCCCTGCCACCCAGGAGATGCCAGTGTGGGAGATGGCTCTGCCAAAAACCCGGGCTGTGCCCAGCATCCCACCATCCACTTGAGCCTGGTAGAAAATAAGACTCTAAAGCTTAAATATTAATCAAAGGCTTTATATATCTGGTAATGTTCAGTGACAATATGCTCACATAATTATAGATGCTTCCCAATCAACTCACCTATATACAAATTGTTACTCAAGACTGCTCTCGGTACATGTGTCATCAGCCATGGCTCTATATCTCTCTCCCTCTCCTTCGCCTTGCTCCTCCTCTTCCTTTCCCTCTCCCTCTCCTTACTCCTCCCACCTTAGCTCCTACCACAACCTTTATGAGTAATTTAGAGGGCCTTAAAGATGATATGAATAAATCCATTAATGAGATCAATAGAACACAAACAATGGAATGGAAAAAAAAGATAGTTCAAGAGGAAATAGAATAAAAAAAGACAACCCAGACTAAGGTAAAACAGAAAATGAAAAATTTAAGAACTCAAACAGGAACTTCTGAGGCAAGCCACATGAACAGAATACAAGAGATGAAAGAGAAAATTACAGGCATTGAAGACAAGAAAGAGAAAAATGTTTACCTCAGTCAAAGAAATTATTAAATCTTAAAAAAGAAATCCAGATACAAAACACCTAGGAAGTCTGAAACCCCATGAAAAGGCTAAATCTAAGAAGAACTACAATAAAGGAAGGAGAAGAAACATAGGTCAAAGAGTTTTAAATAGCAAGAATTTTCAACAAAATAATAAAAGAAAAATTTCCTAATCTAAAGAAATGAGGTGCACATTGAGCTATTCTTATATAAAAGACCAAAAAGACTGAACCAGAAAAGAGTTTCCCCAAGACACATAATAATAACAAGTTTTATATTGCAGTTCTAACATCCATGCACCAAACATAAAGGCAGCCAGGTCCATGAAAGAAACACTACTACAATGTTAATCACATATTGACCCTCACACAGTGAGAGTGAATATCCCACTATCACTAATAGGTAATTCAGACAATGTGATTAAAAAAAATACTTGTGCTATATAACAGCACAAACTACATGGTACTTGCAAACAGAATTTAAGAACATATAAAATAGATCATTCTCCATGATCAAATAGATTTTATCCCAGTGATGCAGGGATGGCTCAACAAACAAAAAGAGATGAATCCAATCCACCTATAAACAGAATGAAAGACAAAAACCACATGATCACCTTATTAGATGCAGAAAAGGGCTTCAACAAAATCCAACAACCTTTCACCATAAAAGTCTGGTAGAGACTGGTGACACAAGAGACGTACCTCAATACAATAAAGATTCACAGGAAACCCAAAGAAATCACCATACAATAATAGAGAGAAATTCAAAGCATTTCGACTTAAATCAGGAACAAGACAATGTCAACTTCACTCTCCATACTTAGTCTATATAGTACTTGATGTCTTAGCTACAACACTAACAACTTTAAGGGGTTACAAACATGAAGAAAAAAAGTTAAAGTAAATTACTTTGCAAATGATATGATAGTGTACAGAAGTGGTTCTAAAAACTCTACTGGAAAATTTCTACAGCTGATAAACGCTTTGAGAAAACTAGCAGAATACAAAATTAATCTATGAAAATTAGTAGCCTTCCTACAGAAAAATGACAAATAGACTGAGAAAGAAGTTATGTTAACAATATCTTTCACAATAGTATTTTGAAAAGTGTCTTGGGGTAACTGTAACCAAGCAAGTGAAAGACTTATGTAGCAAAAAATTTTAAGACATTGAAAAAAGAAAATGAAGAAGATATCAGAAGATGGAAAGATCTCTCATGCTCATGGATCAGTAGAAGTAATGTTGTAAAAATGGACCAGCTACCACAAGCAATCTGTCCTTTCAATTCAATCCCCGTTAAAATACCAACACAATTCTTCAAAGATCTTGAAAGGACAACTTTCCGCTACATATGGAAACATACACAAATAAATAGGATGAATGGATAGATAGATAGATAAATAGATAGATAAAAACAGGATAGATTAGAACATTCCTGAATAATAAATGAACTTCTGGAGGTATAACATACCTTATCTCAAGTACTACAGAGTTACAGTAACAAAAACAGCATGGTATTGGCAAAAATAAATAGATAAATCCAGACACATTGATTAATGGAACTGAAATGAAAATGTAGACAAAAATTCATATACCTCTGGACATGGACAACTGATTATTTTTACAAAGAAGGTAGAGAATAGTGAGTCACTGGAAAAAATAAACCTTTTCTACACATGGTTCTGGACGGCTGTGTGAAAATAAAATTCAAATAGATTTATACTTATCACCCTGCACAAAACCCAACTCCAAATGGATCAAAGACCACAACATAAAACCAGATACACTGTACCTGAAAAAGAGAAAGTGAGGAATAGTCTTGAAATCATTGGCACAGGAAAAGACTTTCTGACTGAACACTCTAAGATCAACAATTAATAAATGAACTCTTGTAAAACAGGAAAGCTTCTGCACAAAAAGGGGCACTATCACAAGGATGAAGTAACAGCCTACAAAATGGGAAAGGATTTTTATCAACTACACATCCATCCCATAGATGGCTACTATCTAAAGTATATAAAGAACTCAAAAACCTGGATGCCAAAAAAAACATAACCCAATTAAAAATGGAATACAGATCTAAACAGAGAATTCCCAAAGCAGAAAATACAAAAGAAATACCTAGAAGCACTTAAAGAAATGTCCAATGACCTCAAGCCATCAGGGATATGAAAATCAAAACTACTTTGAGATTTTATCTTGCACAAATCAAATGACAAAGATCGATAACAACTTACAGATCATACTGGTGAAGATATGAAGTAAGGTGAACACTCATAACTTGCTGTTGGGAATGAATATTTGTACAGGACTATGAAAGCTATGGAAGCTTAGGAAGGTTATGAAGCTGGGAATACATCTAACACAAATCAAGCTATAGTGTTCTTTGGTAATAAACCTCCAAAATTATACATACTACTACAGAGACACCTGCTCAAACATGTTTGTTCTAGATCTATTCATAAGATACAGAATTTGAAAACATACTGTGTCTGTCAATGTATGACTGAATAAAGAAAAGGATACATTTATGGAATGAAATATTACGTAACAGTCAAAAATAAATCATGAGACTTGCAGATAAACGAATGGAGCTAGAAAAAAATTTATCCTAAGTGTAGTAACTCAGATTCAGTAAACCCAGACAACTTGTATTCGCTTACATTTGGGTTTTAGCTGTTAAGTCTTTGATAAGCAAGCTATCATACACATAACTACAAAGGTTAAGTAAGGAGCATATACATATATGTAGGTGATCTAAACGGAATCACCAAATGACAAGGAAGATGGAGCCCAAACTAGGTATCTCTTATCATCAAATGATGTTAGTGAGTGTCTTACATATAACTGAGTTGTTGACTAAAAGGACCCATGAGAACTCAAACAACCTAGAATGTTTCCAAAACTATTGGTTGTGCTCTACAAACTGATGGTAAAGCTCTATTGCTGAAGACAACTACACAACTCACTGAGCATAGAGAAGTCTTGGAAGTACCAGTCTAGGACCTTCACCCATACTAAATAGTGTTCATGGTACTGAAAGGTACTCTGCATGCTATCAAAGGAGGAAAGTGAACACCAAACCAGCTACAAACTCTACAATCTACAGTTGGAAACTTCCTACACGATTCAGTAATGCAGTCATGGCACAATGCCTCTGGGGCTGACCAACAAATATCGGACTGGATTTATGGCCCACTTCAGGAGATGAAACCCATACTTGACACTGATTTGGTGGCCAGGAATCTGACTCTAGGTAGGCCAAGGGAAAACCAAATATCTCATGTCTGATAAAGGAACATAGCAATTAAATGACTCCTAAGGACGTTCTGCTATAGTCATAAATCAGTATCTTGCTCAGCCACCATCAGAGAATCTTCCTGCATAGATAGGAATAAATACGGGGGCTCACAGCTGGACAATATGCAGAGAATGAGAGAACTTGAAACACTCAGTCCTAAATGGGGGGTCTTCACCAATTGCCTCTCCATCAGGGATCATGAAACCCTGTGGAAGAGGAGGGAGAAAGATTTGTAAGAGCCAAAGGGGATAGAGGATACCAAGGAAACAGCCGGACCAGTGCACATATGAACTCACAGAGACTGTGGCAGCATGCACAAGGCCTGAACAGTTATTGGCCTGATGGAGTCAGAGCACCAAAAAAGGAAGTGGGCAAAATCCTGCATCCCTAATACAGAAGCCATCTCAAACTGACAACTGCTCCCAAATAAAACATTAGTTTATGCCAATGAAGTCACACTGGGCATACAAACCACTCTGGAGGCCAACTCCACGATCAGCAGTAAATGACCAACACAAAACAAACTCAATAGAGTTTTTGCAATTTTTTTTTCTTGCAACGCTTTGTCAGGGCAGTTGGTTGGTTGGTTGGTTGGTTGGTTGGTTGGTTGGTTGGTTGGTTGGTCAGTCATTTGGTTTGGTTTGGTTGGGGTTTCTGTTTGTTGTTGTTTGTGTTTGTTTGTTGTTTTTAACATTATAAGGATTTTGTATATATATTGTGGTTTCCACTTTTGTGTTTATATGTGATTTATGTGCATTCAAGTGTGTGTGTGTGTGTGTGTGTGTGTGTGTATGTATCTATCTGCATCTGTATAAGTTTCTTGAGATTTTTCTTTGACTTTATTTTTTCTGGCTTACTTTGGTTTTATTTGTTTATTTGTTTGTTTTCTCATTTTTGTTTTTTTTAAGGGAACTGTCCTTATTCGTTAGTGTTAGACCACCTCTGTATCCCTGGACCCTCTCAGTACCCCTGAGTTTTTCTGTGCAGAAGCAAGGGACAGGAGGCACAGATCCCAAGCCTAAAGTCCCCAGCCTGCTCTTCCAAGGAGCTACTTCTTAAGCCAAAATGGATGACATGGATGTTGGTGACAGCATCCATGAAGTCTTGGGGTTTGTTGGTGTGGACCCAGTGGCCAGCATTAGGCATGGTCTGAATTTGGGTTTAAGGGAAGAGTTGCCAAATCTCTGGGAGGTGTCTGAGTTGTACATATGTAAAATTTCCACCAAGCAAAAAAAAGAAAGAGTTGCCCCCGAGTAGGATTCAAGTTGCTGTGGGAAGGTAAAAATCTTGTCCTATTTCTGAACTAAATGTATCCAAGTTCACTCTCCAGGAGAAGCGCCCATCCACCTCCAGCAGGTTAGTGAGCAGGAATTGCTGAATGCTCACTTCCTTGACAACCAAGCTAAGCTGCTCATCTGCCAGTTTTCGGGTCCAGCAGTGCGGCACCTTTCTTCTCTGGGATATCAACAGCCTTCATGGCTGCTATGAGGTTCCCAAGGTATGATCCAGGTATGGTTCCTACTGCTCTTATGTCTACAGAAACCAACAACTCCACAACATCTGACCTCTGCAGTGCATGACTGTCTTTCCTCCCATGCTGTGGCCAGTGAGGATGCAGAGCACCATGCCCAACTGTGGGAGGAGGCCCTGAAGGTCCTGACTCATGGCCTCATAACTTTCATCTGGACTGTGGGAGCTGTCACCATGGTTCCGAGCATCCATCGTCAGCACCCTCCTGTCGGTCCTCTGAAGCACTGCCTTGGTGAGGGAGTTGAAGTTGGTTTTGCTGCTGAAGAGTACATGAAAAAAGCAATGACTGGGAATGTCGCATCTCCATCTAGAAGATTATAGGACAGCAGCAGTGGCCTGGAAGGTGGGGACCTACTTTGTTTTTATTTAATCCAATGTTATTATTTTTAGATGCCTGTTTGTGTTCTAATGCAAGAGAGCAAAAAAGGGTGTGGATGATTTAGGTGGTTGATGAAGTGGACAGGATCTGGGAAAAATTGAGGAAAAGGAAACCATAATCAAAATATGCTGTATTTAAAAATGTATAGTTTCTAATAAAAAATGAAAAAAAATCTATTTTCAATTAAAAAATTTAGACTGCAGCCATTTATCCTGTCTTATTTTGTCCAGTTTGTAATCCTCACTTTAAAAAGATAAAATCAGGAACTATCTAACCATCTAAGCATCATCAGAGTCTTATCTTCGGTGTGCCCAATTAATATATGTTGACATAGAAACAGTCCTAGAAATTCAGATATGCTATGTCATTGTGTATCGGGTTTACTCACTAACACAGCATGGAGGCCACAAAAGTGCCCTGGCATCTGCCTTTCCCAGTGTCTGGGTGGTGTGAATGTCTCACATGGACAGTGTCCCATGAGTTCCACAATGACTCCAAGAATTAAATGTCATCATCTCCTAATTTGAAACAAAGTCCTCACAGAATTGCTGAGGGCCATAAAAAGAAAGACAAAGATTTACTTCAGAGTATGAACCCTGAGCTTAGGACTTGAACAAAGTTTTGCAGAAACCTTTACCCTGCTCTACTTTGTCACTATGAAACATTGTCCTCACCATACCCCTAGTGGTATTTTGTCCACATGAGATGAATTACCTTGTTCTACTGTCTCTTCTGCTATGACTTGCTGCCTCACCACAGTCTAGAAACAATAAAGTCCGCTGACCATAAGCTGATACTCTTTTCTTCTCTTAAGGTGTTTTACTCCGGTATTTTCTTACAGTGTCAACTACAACAAAAGCTAAGGTAGGAAGATACGTAGGTAGGTAGGTAGGTAGGTAGGTATGTAGGTAGGTAGGTGAAATCTAGATAGATAGACTATAATATAAAGATATAGGTGATGATAGATAAATGGTAGAGAACAAGAGAGAGAAAGAGAGAGAGAGATTACAGGAAATCGGCTAGATATGGCTATGGAGCCTTGGAAGTCAGTCCCACCTATAAGATTAGATCACCAGAGAAGTTGACAGATTGGCTCAGTCACAATCTGCAGACCTCAACACCACTGCTTCCAATGATGCTTCAGCCCAAGTCCAAGGCTTGAGAATGCAATGAGTTGTTGATTGACACCATCAGCACTGTCACGGTACCGAGCTCAGGAGTAGGCCTGGGGGATTAAAGGAAGACACAGACTTGGGTCATTCATTATGAGAGAATGCCAAAGCTTTTACTGAGCAGGTTTGATATATATACCAAACCGGGGAGGGAAAAACACAAATAGGAACTCAACTGGGAGCAATGGTTTGTAGAGTGGAAAGTCCCTGCCTAGGGCATCACACCTTGAACAACAGGATTTTTTCTTCTTAGAAAAACTGCAGAATGTTACTTGGCAGACAGCGACACAGGGAAAGTCTCAGCCAGGGTATGGCAGCCCTTTGGGGTCCTACAGTTGATGGAAATTCTGGGCTTCAGTGACCAGAAACCATGTGTTTCTGATGTCCCAGGTAGAGAAAGGGTATTCAAGCTCCATTAGAGAAAGAGAAAAGTAATCTTCAATTTGCCACTGACTCTATCTGGACCCTAAGATAGTTGAACTGTGCCTGTTCACATACATGGACAAGGGGTAGATATCCTATTCAGCCTATTATTTTAATGCCACTGTCTCTTGGAAACACCCCAAAGACAAGCAGAAATAATGTTTTACTATATTTAAGTATCCTTTAATATAGTTAGATTGATACCTTAAAATTATTCATAATTACCAATTCATCTGAAAAACTCATTGAAAATATTTTTAGTTTTATGAAGTGAAATTGAAAAGAATTACAGAAAATCATGAATGGAATTTCTCCAAATTAGGTGGCAGCAGAGTGAGGAGTGTGATTTCCATCACTTTCTGGAGAGCACCAAACAACTGGCATCTAAAACTAAAAATTATCTAAACATTACTCATTGACTTCTTGAAAAAATTTTGAGCAGAGGATTTAATATGACCTAAATATCAGATAAGACTAAAAATTATTACTGTTTGTAAAGTATAATTATGTTGCATATAACACATAATTTAAGGATATTCATATAGAAAAATTTAGGGATGAAGTATCATGGCATTATTTATTTATAGTAAAATATTCCAGCAATGATGTACATGTCAAAAAATTAAATAAAAATAACTCAGTCTGAAGATGGAAAAATATGAATAAAATGTTAATATCCATCATGATGGTTAATTTTATGTGTCATCTTGACTAGGCTGGGATATGCCCAGATACTTTATAATATATAATTTCTTAAAGTTCCTATAAGACATTTCTAGACTCAGTTGGTTGAGTGAAGAACATTGCCATTCACCAAAGTGAGTATCGCAGGTCTACACTGGGGACTCAGATATCCTGAATAAAATTCCCATTAGGGCACTCAGTCAGGGGTTTTAAAAGCAAAGAACACAAAATTAAATTCTGTCTTACATGCAAAAGGTCATCTTGTGTATAGCAAGCTTTTTTCTTTGAGTCACTTCTACTGTAAGTAAACCCTCACTCATATTCCTGTAAGAGACTTTCATAAAACACATTGGTTTACTGAGTTTGACCTTGATGCTATCCATACTTTGGTCTGTCATGAGCCCCTTGTCTGGGATGAATAGACACGTGTTGCATCTCCCCCCAAAATGTCTGCACACAACAAGGAAAGAAATTGAAAGTGCTTAAATAATTTTTGTTGGCTTGTCTATTCAATGAATCAAGTGCTATACAACTGACAAAACAAATAACTTTGGTAATGAAATTTTAGCAATAACTCAAAGCAAACAATGATGGCCAAGTGGCTTCTATTTTTCTCAAATAAAACTTTCTCTCAGACACATCTTCATGTGTTAATGTAGTTTATTATCAGCTATACGCAAATATTCGTTTTTCTGTTTACTTTTAAATTTAATTTTTGAATTAAAATTGCTTAGTTCTACATAGTTTATAGTCACTTTCCATTTATGAAAAATTATTATTGTGTTCTATATACAGTAGGTTTTTCTCACATTCATTTACATAAAAACATTAGTGTACTTTAAAATTTTGACAAGAGTTATAAAAGTAACAGTTGAATGGATGAAGATTGGAAGATATTGTGCTAAAGAAAAGAAAAAGTTAAAAATCAATTTTGACAAAGTCATTTTCTAGAAACATTGGTCCTAAAACATGCTCTCAGGAAAAAGAAATGGAGGAAGAAGATGAGTTAGGGAATATTACTCCATAGTCCTCTAAATGATTCACAATGCACATTAGCAAATTAAAAGCTTGGAATCATTTGCAATAAAGAATCTTATTTAATTTTAAGTCAGCAATTCCCAAATTTACTTGAGCCTTTCTGGAATGAAAAATGATGTTCATCTGCAAAATGTTTGCTGCTGGAGAGCTGGGGTAACTGTTTCCTAAGACTACTGAGACTTGATTTCAAAAAAATTAATTGAGAAAGGTTGTATGGAGAGAAGAGCTTTCTGGGACTGATGCAAGACCAGGCAACACCCAGGGCCTTATTCTTTCCTTTTCTGATATCGTCAGAGGGCCAGAGAACAACTAAACTAGCAGAATTCAGAACAAGGTTAATGGAAGATGAGACTCAGAAAGACAGAAGGTGAGGACTAGCTACCTCTGGTGCAGGCCAGTTCCCAGAAGACTATAACTAGCAGGGAGTTGGGGAAGTTGTGGATTCTGCACAGACATATGGGAAAGGGCTCTTGGGTATAAGCTAAGACAAATAAGGTTGCTTTGGGTGCCTTGAAAATAGCTTACAAGGATTCACTTTGAGTTTTAGGAATCGTGTCTTCTTGCAGAATACAGTCTCAAGATTAACCTTCAAATATTGATTATTACTTAGTTTTCTGACATCTACCTTCATTTTGCTTGGTGTTCAAAAACAATCCACATGATAACAACTGCTGGCTAGAAGTTAAATTGGAAATTTAAAGGATTATTTTCAATGTGTATAGAACATTGTTTTAAATCTGCTTATTTATTAAAGATGTTTTTAATAATATTAAAAGGGCCAAAATTCAGATAGGGCAACATAGTTGAAATGAAAAGGACTAACAAATTTACAATCTTGTAACTGGTTAATTTTGTAAGCACAAAGTGAAAAATACAAAGCAAACCCCCCCCCCAAAAAAAACAAGCAGTATGTAAGAGAATTTTACTCTATGAACTAAGAAATGGCAAAGGCAATAACTGTGGCCAGAGCTTCTCTTGGATGAGGACAGATGTTCAAATGTAGACGATTGGCAAGTGGATGTCTAGGAGAGTAACTTTTTCTGTGAGGCCCCAACAAAACACCTTTCCTCACACACAGCATGCTATAAATACAAACCATGCATTCCCTCACAGAAATCATTTTGTTTATTTTTTACCCTATTTTCTCAATACAGTATGGCTGAGAGATTTATATTTTTCTACTTTGTGGGCAAGAAAACAGAAATAATATGACTTGCAAAGTTCAGACTGATTCATTGCACTAGACAACAGTTGAAGAAATGGGAAAGGAAGCCAGTATTTTTCCAAGCACATAAATTAAACCAAATGCCAGAATAGGAAGAAGTTATTAATTGCTCCTGGTTTTCTAAATATTAATGTTCTAGAAGACCATAGCAAGAATCACTGGCAATGTGAGAACCAATGATATCGATCAGTTTTGGAAAAGAGGACTCCAACAATATTCATATCCCAATTTACTCTGTAAAATCTTACTGGTTCTTCCAATAGCTAACTAGACTCGTGTTCTCTCAGAATGAGCACAAAAGGAGAGATGCATTGCTGCAGCCATAGAATGGCAGAGGAGGACACTGCCACCTAATCAGGTGTTATAGCCTGTAAGCTTTCCTTCACTAGGGAGTGCCATGAAGTAAGGAAAATATAAGCATGGTTTAAGGGGAGTCAAAGAACTTTATAGCCCATTTTAAATGAAGTGAGGCTGCAAATCAACGTTTCTTTTACATCCTTTGATAAGGTTCACCCTCCTCTTTCAACGCGGCAGGAGGACCTTTTTAATTTTCTATTTCTAAAATGAAGTTTATAGATGGATAGCTCTCCTCAAGTATTTCTAAATTTTTAAGGTTTTTAATTCTATATGTGTTTCTTTCTCAAAGTTTGTTTCACTTTTACTATGGCTCCTAAATGTGGGATAGGATTGAAAATCCTCTTCTCACTATCATAGTTTATACATGTGATGAGTAATTCTGACTGTCAACTTGATTGTCTTAACAAAATCTGAGCTATTAAGGAGATACACATTAGAGCATATCTGTGAGAAGATGGACTTGGTGAAAATTTCCCCCTTGATGTCAGGTCACACTTATAAGAGTCAAGCACATTTTTCTGATACCAAATTCAGTCCTGCTTAAAAGATAAGGCTGCTTAAAATCTTTACTCCAAGCACCATACAAAGAGGAAGAATCTTTTCCTTAGGTATGAGAATGCAGGCTCAAAGATTGTAGGAAAGTCCTTAGAAATGTGGCCAAGTCTCATGGAGCTAGATTCTTTTTCCTCTGTGTTCAGTGATCCCAAACCTTAATACAGCTTCCTGAATGATTCTTTCTCAAAATGAAGGTGAGAATAAGGGAGGGAGGGAGAGCAGACAGAGGGAAGGGAGGAAGGAAAGAAATAAGGAAGAAGAAAACAGACAGGAGAAGAGGAGGCCACAGGCTGGCTGGGCCTTTGTGCTCTCAGTATTAGAGAGAGTAGAAAGGACCAGCCTGAACTAGGAAGCTTGGTTAGGTAATGGAAACAATTCCTACAATTTCTACACAATCTCAGTACTTCTGGATTTGATGTTAAGATTTGTATATCAAATGAACTTAAATCAGTTAAGTTCATTTACACTACACTTTTGACTTTGCTGTTTTTCTCAGAACAATTTTTGGTTTTGTTTTGATTTGTCTCCATAAAACAAATATAAAAGAGCTTGGGTTCTACCTGATTTCTTTTCTATATGATGTTTCTGTGCCATAGAGTAGTAATCACTGATAGAAATACATTGTCAACAAGAATGTAAACTGATACAAAGGAATAAACACCATATATTAACTGAGTAAGACTCACATGTTTTTCAATTTCTAAAGCCCCTGAAACACAATAAGTAAAGAACATTGTTGGACTAATGACCGAAAGTTTATCACATGTGCCAGAGGAGGAACAGAGAATGACAGTTGTTTATGGTAGAATGGCCATTGCTATATATATTTCACTAGTGTCTGTGGCTTCCTGTGGATACCTATTGTCCATTGAATGTGTGCACACAAGGTTGTGAAGTGTGATGGTAACAATGTAGTCCTGTATAAAGAAGCCCCGTGTGCTGTCTAAAAGCCCAAAATTTTCAGATAAGACAGTCTGGGTTCGATGTCTAAACAATGTCTTCATCTGTGAAGTAAGAATTATTGTTCAGCTCTAATTAGATAAACACCCATGAAAAGGGGCTCCTGTTTTGTGTCTCATGCTTGAAAGGACTCTAGAGAGTTCCTTTCAAACAGCGCATATATTAATTTTTATGGTCCACATGGACATTGCCCTTTCTGAGAGAGCCTGCCTGACTCATAATCCTGAATGGTATTTGCTACAAGGCTTAAACACATATGCTTCACACCCTGTGCTTGTAAACAAGACAGCAGAAGGATTACTGCCTAGAACGTCACTTTTGGAACCTTGGTACCATGACTTTCATTATTCTTGAGGCCAATAGATTTCTAACAGGTGAGGCCTACTGGAGATTCAAGGCTCCACATCTGCTAGGAGTGGAACAGACTTTTGACCCCATTGACCCCTATATAGGTACACCCACACTAATAGACCCAAAGAACACATTTGAGCATCTCCCCAACTTAATACATTGAAATTAAGAAAAGCACAGATCCGAACCCCAATTGATCAAATGAATCATGCTATGCTTTAAGAATGTGTATTTTAAGCATACCTAAAGGAATCAAAAGAAAATTCTAAATAAAAAAATAATAAATATTTACTTTGAGATGGGCATATTACCAAACAACTTGGTGTGTACATTGTCTTAACTAAATCTCCCAGCACTACTTCCCAGATGAACAAAGTACAATGCAAAGATATTATTGAGCCCAAGATCACAAAGCTTGGAAGAAACAGAACCTGAGTAGGTTTTTACTGCAGGAAAATGACGTGCCTCTTAACAAAATTTCTAATTTTATTACCTCTGTGTTATTACTCTAAAATAATAAGTAATAAATAAATAATTGCCCCTTGAGTTAAGCAGCTCTTCTATGATTGACTAAAGTAAGAAATCAGTATTTTATTTCTTGAAACTCACATAAGGAACCCTGAGGCTTCTTCCTTTTAAGTTTCGATAATGATTTTTGGTAACTCTTACATGCTTAATAAAAAAAAATGTCACTGCACAAAGAGGCTTCTCAGAGCACCTTTGACAGGAGCAGAAAT
>NW_021604674.1:583167-630856 GCF_004785775.1 Grammomys surdaster | reverse complement strand
CACTGCACAAAGAGGCTTCTCAGAGCACCTTTGACAGGAGCAGAAATCTATGGATATAAACTAAACATAACTATTAAGAATGTGATTTGACAAAATGATCAGGCATGAAATCCCTCCTATGGAGTAGACTTCAAATCTGACCCCAACTACGTCACTTCACTATTGCACAGGTGGTCACAGCTTGCCTGGCAGGTTGGTATTGTAGAATGCCAAGTCAAGTGCTGAGTAAGACCACTGATATCTGTTTACCACTAGTAGCTTACATTGCACCTTCCAGCGCCATGAAAGGTAGCCAGTAGGGACGGAGATTCCTGATCAGGAACCAAAAGTGGGTGGTGGCTTCAGTCACAGGGTCTTATCATTTAGTATTTGTGAACAACCAACAATAGCCACTGTTGGGAGCAGCCCTGCTTATACACTGAAGGCCTAAAATCAGCCATAGGCCTAAAATCAGCAATAGGCCTGACATACATGACTGGTAGCACCAAGTCTTGGGTCTCTGTGGAAAAACACTGAAACAGTTTGAAGTTATTGTAAACTAACAGCTTTGGTGGAAGGCTGCCAAGCCTGGCTACTCATGGGCCTTGTAGATAGGTGACCTTGGTGGATAGTACCAACTTAGATAAAGACAAGTGAATCATAGGCGGAATCATAGTGTCCTGTCCCCTGAACCTTCACCCAGCTGACACTCTGCTCTGGAAAAATATCTGTACTCCCCCTGAACAATCTGTATGCCCCCTGAACACCCATATTCCTGCGTCATCCCCTTCCCCACATCCTGCCTTTTTGTGTATATAACCTGTGTGTGCAAAAGTAAAGATGGCAATCTGATCAGACTATAGACAGGCTGTCTTTCCTTCGCATTTACCTGCTCCCCATCTGCTCTTTCAGGTGATCTCCCGGACCCCTGTTTAATGCCCTGATGGACAGGACAAGCCACCAACTCTGTTGTTTGAGGAAGCTTTGAGGCTTTCCTGGCCAATAGCTCATAGGGAAATGTTTTAGAACTGGTGATTAGATTTTCATTAATCCATATTCTGGTACTATGCAAATTATATTTGACTAACCTCTCTTTTATTATCTTTTAAATTGTCTTATAAACTCATGAATTTCAATAAGTCTTCTTGATACATGCAGTTTTGATTAACCCAGTCCCATCGCTCTTGCTCACTCCTATCCCCCTGTTCTAATCCATACTTAGAACGTTGTCATTGTCTTTTCATGTCACTTGTGTTTTACTGTGCCCTCTAGTTGCATTGCACTTTGACTGCAAGACTGTTAAGTTTCCATATATCTTTTACATAAACTCTTCATTTTGTTTAAACCTATTTCTGTGCCTTTATTTCCCCATTTTCACTGCCTTTCATGTTTGCACATTTTTGGCCAAAGTACTCCCCTATCTATTTTCATTTTACCTATTTTTTTTTTACTATGCCTTAATGGATCTGTCTCCAATGGTGTAGACCTTACTTCCTCCTGATTTCTGATAGCGTAAAAGCAATTGCTTATTCCTCAATTTCCAGAAGGGTTTACCTACACCTGGGATGTGCAAAGCTTTGTTGCAAATGCCATTGAGTTAGTAGAGCATTGATCTTGGTCTGGTTTAATGCTCTTGATCTCTACATGATCAGAGCAAATTGAATATTTTAAAAGAAGAAAATGGACAGAGGTCCAAAGGCAATCACAGCTCATCCATTCCATCATTTTCTGACTCTAATCACAGCACAAAATATACCAACGAGCCAGGCTTTCTATTCTGTAAGGCAATGATACTGATGTTGATATAATAATGATTCTCGCAATTATACCTAGACCTGCCGAGTGCTGCCTGGAAATGCATTTGTTAGGGAAAATTGTAAGAATGACATTGATTCTGAGACCAGCAATAGAGTCCTTACATGACTGATCCACACTCTTCTACCTAGTCTGAATCCTTTATTCATACCACTGATGTGTGAGAAATTAGTTTATTTCTCATTATTTTAGTTATCCAATGGCTCTTGAAAGGAAGTTTACTGGTGATTTATTCAAATATCTTGTTCTGCTTTCAAAGAGCAAGTTTGTTTAATAGTAAACATGAAAAACATCTTTGAGTGTGACATGTGGACTGGTTAAATGCTTTATTTTCCTGACATACAACTTAAAGGTGTTATCAACCAAAACATACCAGTATGGAAACCTAAATGTAAAACAAGGAGCCATATTTACCTTTCCATGAGGTGAAACAGTTATTCAATAGAGGTAACTATGTGTAGGAAATATTTAGGATGCTCTACTTTGTCTTAAAGCCTAAACTAAGTACCTATGTGAAATATTGGGCCAAAGTAACGTATGCATCCATATGCTTCCTTGGTTGACAACAATAGGTCACATTTTCAGGTGTCTGCATTTATGAAGGAGCAGGCTATTCAGAGAAAAAGGGGCTTCTGCTCCTTTTCAGTTGCTTCAAGATCTAGAGAGATGGCTTCATAGTTAAGAGCTCAGGCTACCCTTCCAGAAATCCTAAGCTCAATTTCCAGGACTCACATGTGGTCTTACAACCATCTATAATGGGATCTGATACCCTCCTCAGGCATGTAGGGGTTCATGCAGATAGAATCCTCAAATAAATAAATAAATAAATAAATAAATAAACAAACAAATCTAGCCTTGCCAGATAGTGGTGGTACATGCCTTTCATCCCAGCACTTGGGAGGCAGAGGCATTAGGATCTTTGGTGAGTTCAAGGTCAGTCTGTTCTACAGAATGAGTTCCAGGACATCCAGGGTTACACAGAGAAATCTTGTCTTAGAAAAACAAGGGAATGGGGAATTTAAAAAGGATCCATTCCCACTTGTTCCATACTCCTTCTGCTACTGGATTCACTGTTCTGCACTGCCACAGTATAATGAGAGTATACTGTAGTGACTCTTATGAGCATCTGTTGATTGGAGGCATGAAGAAGACAAAAAGTCCAATTCAAACATGATTGTTCTGAGCCTTATTCACCTAGTAAGGAAGATAGGTTGTATAATAACCACACAACCCCCCATTCACTGAGTGCCAATCAGGCGTCATTTCTGGCCTCAGTCTTTGTTGGCAGTGTTTCAGTTGTGCCTTAGAAACAACTCTATGAGATCTGTGCTGTTATAAATCCATCATACAGTGAGAACAACAAAGCACAGAGAATTAAATGACTCATTGCAGGTCACACCACCAGTCTCCAGAACTGAGAATTAGATGGGACTTAGTAAACCCGACAATCCTATAGCTTCTCTCCTTTCAGATCTCAAGATGTTTTCCTTTATCTGCCAACATCACAAGACAGATATCATTTGCCTGCTCCTGCTAGTTTTCACTCTTCTCACTGACTAAGACCCCTTGCTCTCTCCCTATCCACAAACTGCAACTGTACTTGACATCCGCAGTCTTGGGTAATCTGTAAATACATGTTCATGGAAACTCACCAGTGATTTAGTTGTTAGATGAAATGCATTTTTTTCAAATCAGGCAATTACAATGTTCAAAAAGACTGAACCTGGAATGTCCGGCATGAGCTGAATGAAATGTTTCCCCTCCAATTCAAATACTTAAACAGTTTTGCACTGAGAATTGTCTCTTTCTCCATGATGAATGCAAGATTAATCAGAAAGATAATTATGGAGATTTTGCTGTTAGATTCCTTCAGCCTAACAGATTCTGGAAAGCACTTATCTATCCACTTTAGAGAAAACATCGATTTCCATGGCCAGGCACCTACTGAGCATAAACTTCAGATTGAGTTGCACTGTGTTACACATGGAACTTAATAATCATGTTGAATGGTGTGAGCATCACCAAGTCCAATCAAGTTGATTGTCATCCTTACACGTTGCTCATAGGCTACCAGGCAGTACCAGAATATTCCGGTAACTGAGCAGAATGCTTATGGGATTCATTGCTGCCTTTCTGCTTGCTGGCAGTGAGGTGAGCTGATAAGCATTTACACTGGTTGGAATGCTTTCATACATAATTGTGAAGCAGTTACGACCCTAGGATCTAATGTGTTCCAATGTTAAGAAACAGATTTTAAAATCTTAGGATGTGTTTAGAGTTAATGGACACATATTTAAAAGACCCTTTTATGTTCAAATGTTATGAAAGTAAAAGGGAAACATTTGAAAAACAGAAGAATAGAAACAAAAGCCAACAACAAAACCAGCTACTCACATAACCAAGGTCTGGGTGAATGTGCTTTCAGTCATCACCCACCTCTCCTCCTTGCTCTGGATGCCTGGGCTGGGGTCCAACACCTGCTATAAATGAGTTCATAGTTTTGGCCAAATCACCCTGTTGATTTGAATTGGTTTATTTATAAGAGATGACAAAAGAGTCATAAATAATCTCAAAGACATCACTCTACTAAAAATGTGCCCCTCCCCATAGGCTTGTCTCTATTTCTTTTCTTTTTGTATTTATTTAAAATCCAATCCTTGAACTCCTTCCCAGTCCCCCTCCAACAGGACTTTTTCTCCTTTTTCTCCTCCCGATGTCTCAGAAAGGATGCTCCCCTACTCCAGACTCCACTCCACTCCCTGAGGTCTCAAGTCTTTTGAGGATTAGGCACATCTTCTCCCATTGAGCTAAGACCAGGCAGTCCTCTGCTATATACATGTCTGAGGCCTCAGACCAGCTACTGTATGCTATCTGGTTGGTGACTCAGTCTCTGGGAGTTCCCAGGTGTCCAGGTTATTTGAGATTGATGGTCTTCTTATGGGGTCGCCTTCCTCTTTTGCTTCTTCCATTCTTCTCCTTATTCAACCACAAGGGTTCCCAACTCTAGTCCAATGGCCATTGTGTGTAAGTATCTACATCTGTTTCTGTCAGCTGCTGGCTGGACCTCTCAGAGGACAGCCATGCTAGGCTCCTGTCTGTAAGCATATCATAGAATCAATAATAGTGCCAGGCCTTGGTGTTCCCTCATGAAGTAGGTTCCCAGTGGGGCCCATCACTGGACCTCTTTTCCCTCAGTCTCATCTCCATTTTTGTCCCTGTAGTTCTTTTAGAAAGGACAAATTCTGAGTCAGAGATTTTGACTGTGGCTTGGTAACACCATCCTTCCTCTTGAGGCCCTGAATATCTACTAGAAGTGAATTCTTTGAGTTTCCTCTCCCCACTGCTGGACATTTCATCTAAGATCACTTCCATTGAGTCCTGAGAGTCTCTCACATCCCATGCCTCTGGTTCTTTCTAGAGGGTCTTCTGATCTCCCACTTCTACAACAGTAGTTCATGCTCTTAACCACTGAGTCATCTCTCCAGCCATCCAAATGAGCTTTAGATCCTCGTAGATCTACAAGGTCTATATTGGAATCCTCACTTTAACATACATCAACTGTGTGACTCTGGCTAAATAAAAGCTTTCCAGCCTTGCTTACTAATATGCCTACAGAGCATGGAAGGAAAGAATTGTGTAAATAATACACATAAGAATTAGGACAATAATTCTCACTGGGAAAAATGTTGACCACCCCCTCTTCCCTAGAGAATTCTTGGCAATGTCTGGGAAGCTAGTTAATAGAAGCAAGGCATGCTGATAATCAGCCCTCTTGTAAAACATGGGAAGAACAGCCCCTACAACAAACTGCCCATGTTATAAAAATCCCTGGCACATTTTCTGACTCAGTGTAAGGAGTAAATCTTAGCAATACTACCTATTGTTAAATCTGGAGATCATCAAATTGATACACGCTTTAAAGTATTAAAGCATATGAATACCCTGTGTGTACACATTTATCAACTGGAAAAGCAGAGGTCTTGGTCTCATCCCTCATGCAATCAAAAAAATTATGGTACTGGCTGAAGGCCTTGGACTGTATATACAAATCCTGCAGACACAATCCACCATTATATTCCAGATCCAAATTCAGTCAAACGACATAAGACTCTGAAATTGTCCAGTATCTTATCAACCTAATCAGGAAGAGTTCCAAACTTAATGGACATTACAATTTCTCATTTTTCCAAATTTATAATCTACTCTAGGTCAACCATAAATCATTTATTCTCCAAATTACGTGTAGTAATTACTCCTTTCCAATCCAGTAAACTAAATTAGATTACAATTATTAGTCTCACTTGCCGTGTTTATTTGGACTTCAACTCTAGCCAACACAAAACAAGTGTTTGGAATGCTTATAAGCACTTTCTTTTTAACTTAATAGGGTACTTTTTTAAACATCCAATACATATCAATGTGTAAAAGTTGGGATTGTTTGATGCTGTGTAAATTGTAAGAATAGATAAACTGTCAAATATTGATCTATGTAAGTATGTAATTTCCTCTTCACCCAAGAGAAGGCAACAAGAGGTCAGCTGATCCTAGAGCTTCTTCCTGATGGGCTAGGAAAGCCTTCTGAAACTTGTTTTCTTGAGCCTTACTTTTGATGTCCTTCTAAGCATAGGCAGGAGCACAGGAAAGTGATAAGAAGAATGAACTTTGGACTTAGATTTTATGGGCTCATCTACCACCCATAACCTTCTCATCTACCCACAACAGGACCCTGATAAAGTTAAGTCCCAGCATCTCATCTGAAATTGCCTTGTAGCCTTGTGTTATATGCATCACAGAGTTGTGGTTAAGAACAAAAGACAACTCCTGGGACGAAGGGACTAAATGTTGTTTGTGACTATCAGATACGTCTGTTTGGTTTACCACTGTAGACTTAGTTAACAGGACATTTCTACTCTCAGTCATTATGGGCTCAATAAATAGTTGCTGCATGATTAAATAGGAGTAACTGGCCAGTGGGTGACCTCGGTCAATTTATTCAAACCTTCTGAACCACATTATGTTAGTCTATATAGGTGGAAGAGCGTTGTTATTAAAATTAAATTATGTCATGTTTAGATCAATGTTTTACATACAATATTAGTGTAGTAGTTAATATTGGTAGTTGTCATTAAAATTGCTAGCATTGTTAGCCTTGTCTACCTTGAATAAGTCTTTTCATGATAAACTTTGGTTTCATTCTATAAAAATACAGTCACTGATTGAATATCTTAAGTGGGAGTAAAGAAAAGTGCATAAACAACGTGAGGTCATTCCAGGACAATGTGATAAGGGAAAAAATGGGCAAAGGAGTTTAAGGTGTTTATAGAAGACTGATCCCAATCAGGAGCCAGGAAGCAAAAATAGAGAGATAAATAGGGAGAAATGCTGCCAAGTATGGAGTAAACCCACCTGCTTTGAGCTGGTTAAACTATTAGAAAAGAAAAAGGAAGGCCTGGCGGTAAGAACAGAATGCTTGGAGTAAGCTTTCCAAAAACATGCAGAGAGATGCATTACTCAACAAAAAAATATGATGCTTCCACCTGCAAAACGGGTCACAGAGTAAAGGCCACTGCCACGAAGCCTGGAAACCTGAACTCAATCTAGGTCTCACACAGTGGAAAGACAAAAACAACTCTCGCAAGTTATCCTCTGACCTCCACAAGTGCATTAGAATCTACACACACACACACACACACACACACATACACAGAGAGAGAGAGAGAGAGAGATCACAAATAAGTAACTAATAAATGAATAAAATATAATAAAATATGCTGTTGAAATGAATATATTTGAGCCCTTTTATCTAGGAGAGTCATTAAGAGTTTATTAAAAAAAATTCAACCATTCTCACAGTTCCTCATTATCCTACTGACACAGATAATTGGTACTGCTTCACAATTATTCACTCAATAAATATTTATTGAGGGTCCCCCTAATGTGTCAACCATTGTTTTATATTCTTGGAAAATTGCACCCTAGGCAGAAGTTTCATTTTAAGAGGTTTACCAATTTTTATGGCCTGCAGGAACAAAAACCTCTTTCAGCACGTAGTTTACATCCCAAAGAAGAGTCAGTGAAAATCAACACATACTAAGTACATTACCCAGAAAGGATAAGGACCGTGGGGGAGACTGATTTGAAATGGGATGGTCAGTGTAGGGTTTACTGAAGAGACCTTTAAGAAGTTAAACGACCAACTCAACGTTGTGCACTCTTGGAGAACAAACCACATTTACCATTAATTTGTCAAGTGCCTGATTATTCAAGGTTCCTTCTACATCTCCACACTTCACTGGTCAAGATTACTGCCATCTGTTCTTGTATGTCTGAGCAGGATGAGGAAGATTCTCTCTCCCGCATGACAGCAAGATAACCATCAACCAGAAATTGTCCCAAGATCAAACTACTATGTGAAATCCAACACACTGAACTCACTTCTTCTGATTTTTCAGGATGGGGTGAGCCTTTCACATGGCCAGTTCTCCCTGATAAGCTCTTGTAGTGGAACCATGTAGTGGCACTACAACATCAATTAGGTCCTAATGTTTCACTTCTATTCTGAGTACTACTAGAATGTCTAGGTTCCTTGTCTTAGTGAGGGTTACTATTGCTGTGATAGTACACCATGACCACCAGTAAGTTAATCAGGAAAGGGTTTTTTTGGCTTATGCTTCCATATCACTATTCATCACTGAGGAAGTCAGGACAGGAACTCAAAACAGGGCAGGAACCTGGAGACAGGAGCTGATACAAAGGCCATGGAGAAATGCTGCTTACTGGCTTGCTGCACATAGCTTGCTCAGTCTGTTTTCTTATAAAACCCTGGACCACCAGCCAAGGGGTTACACTACCAAAAATGGGCTGGGCCTTCTCCCATCAATCACTAATTAAGAAAATGCCCTACAGTTTAATAGAAGTTCCCTCCCCTCAGATGACTTTAGCTTGTGTCAAGTTGGCACAAAAGTAGGCAGCACTCTCCTGTCAAAAAATCTTAAGATATCAAAATGACAGGATGCCTTAGTATGTAAGAGTTAGTCTTCAGAACAAGAGCTTGTCTGTTCTCTCCTAACGATATCATCTATCTAGAAGCCTTGAGCCAGGATACCATTACCCCAGAGGCTTCTATAGAGCATTTCTAGGAATGAATTCAGGTGGGTCTTTGCACGATCAATGAGGGGCCATCTCCTTATCTTCAGCCCATGAGAGTTCCAACCTTTAATGCAAAGTAGTATTCCAAAAGAAGGTAGAACTGAGTTAAGAGGTAAAAAGCCATAGTGTCAGATATTCCCCCAAATCAGTTTCTGTTCAATGACTACTCAAGTTGATACAAGATATTTAAGAGACAGAAGCCTCCAAAAGGAACAACTCCAGCCACAGCCAAATTAATGAATAAATTAGTCTTACAAAGAAATTTCTCCTTAATAAATTATCTTACTTGCAAATGTGAACATTCATAAAATACATATTTTGAGGTCATTGCAAAAAATAAAAACAAACATCTATCCAAATAATTAACTTAATCAGGACAAACAACCCAACTAGATAAGTCATGTCCCAAAAGACTCAATTGTGCTTACCTCATGGGTAATTAAGGCAAGTGTTTAAATAGTTTAAACTAGATTTTACAATATTTGCATAATTACTTAGCTGCTTGGCTGTATAGTCAGACAGGAGCTGGAGGAATTTTTCTCTTTGGATTGGGAAGACTCTTGGTTCATTCAGCTAGGTACTTTTGAAGAACAAGGTTCAAATAAAATTGATTAAAAACTCAGAAGCCCCAACCAATGGACAGAAGCTATTGTTTCCTGTGGTTGAATTAGGGAAAGGGTGGAAGAAGCTGAGGAACAAGGCAACCATGTGGGAAGACCAGCAATCTTAATTAACCTGGATGCCCAAAATCTCTCAAACACTGGACCACCAACCAGGCAACATATACCAGCTGATATGAGGCCGCCAACACATATGCAGCAGAGGACTGCCGGGTCTGGGTTCAGTCAGAGAAGATGTACCTAACACTCAAGAGACTGGAGGCCTCAGGGAGTTTAGAAGTCTGGTTGGGTTGGGGGTGGAGGGTGGGGATGTCCTTGTGGAGACACAGAGGTAGGAAGGAGGTATAGGATGGGAAACAGTCAGAGGGTGAACCGAACCAGGGGTTGAGAATAAAACCTAGAGTGTAAATAAATAAATAAATGACAAAAACCAAAAATAAATAAAAATAAACCTCAGAAGCCAAATACTTTTCAAGTATCTACATACAAACTCCACTGGAACTTGAAGATTCTAGCTCATTTCTAGGCATATTTAAATAATTGTTTAGGATATGAGGTTCCCATCACTTCATAAAATCCTATGGCATCTTTTGGCAGTCTTCCAGTTTAAAGGAGAAGATGGGTTTTAGATAATTTTTATTTTTAAAAGAAAATGTTAAAATATTTTTTCAATTGAACCACTCATTTAAAATAATGCAAGCATATAGCTTAGAAAGGAATTAACATGGCTGGTTTAAGTTAACACTAATGCAATAAAATGCCTGAGACAGCTAACCAGTAGCATAGCTTGGGCTCAAAAATTGATACTTGGCTGCATCACCCCACTTCATGGAGTTGAATGGTCTCAGAACATGGAATAAGTGATCAGGTCCATCCTGAACTAGGAGCATGGAGAGGGTGGAGTCTTGAAATCTCTTTGTATTCCTAATTCCCTAAAGATCTCTCGCTAGGAATTCCCTCTTACTGGCCCACAACAACTCCCTTAAACACCACCCCAAAGACTAAAACCTTATATTCAGGTCTGTGCAAGCTACTAACCAAATTAGCACTTCACTTTTGAGAAGTATACTAAATTAACACAAACCCAGACAAAGTTCAAAACTGATTTATGCAAGTGGTTCTCATCTTTGATGACAGCTATTCCTTTTAGAACCTACTAGATGATATGGAACATCTCAGAGAATCTATGTATGCATAATTCTAAATGATACATAATGTAAAAGGTTCCAAAGAATATAGGTATGTATGTAATTCAGACTAGTATCTTCCATGTTTGATTTATCTTATTTTGCATTTGCTATCAGGGATTTGAGTCCACATCCATTTCAGACTGTTGATGGTCTTTACTGCTACTGAGCTTCAAATTCAGACTCCCTTCATTTTTTGCATTAGGAAAAATGTAGCTCACAAATAAGAAGAAATTATCAAAGCCAAACAAGCAATTAAAATGGGAAGGCAAGATTAGCATCGGTGCTGTTAACCCTCCCACACACTGTATTTTTTCCTACTATGTCACATTGTCTCTCTGAGAAGAGACGGCAAAGCTATAATCTCTCATAATCCTCTGCTTTCTTTCATTTTATTAAAAACTACAAGCACATAGCAAGGTGTTTTCAATGCTGTCATACCACAGGTTAATTAATTTATGAGAAAAAATAGATTTTTGGCTAATTTCCAACATCAACATCAAAGGCTCAGGGTAGTCCTCTAGTAAATAGATTGTATTTCACACTGACTATAAACTATGATAATACTTCAGAAAGAATGTGATAGCCTTTCTCAAACTTATTTGAACATGGAATGATGTGGATGTGCAGTATTTCAAGGGACAGCCACTGGGGAAAGACTCCAGTTGTTACACAGGCCTATGTGTCACTTCTCGAATCATGGTAGAACCGTGCACTTTTGGCAGAATCGTTAGTATTTAATCTTATGACATATGTAAATCAGACATTTGTTATTGTTGTTGCATTCTGAACCCTCTAGGTACAAAGTGGCCATAGGCCACATCTTTTGGGCAGCCTGTCCCCATTCCCTCACTTGGGCCTCAGATAGATTGTTCCTTCATATCAGTGGCAGTTCCAGTTACGTATTATTGTGTAAGAATCTCTGCAAGTAATGGCTGAACAACAATGTTTTATGATTTCCATGGACTCTTTGTGTTGACTGAGTTCATCTGGGTAGAGTTTTCTGAACCATTATCTTATTCCTGTTGCCAGGTAGTGAATCAGGCTGAAGTCATTAGACTGTCTGACTGAACTTTCAAAATTCTGCACTGACTTGCATGAAGCTGATGTCCATTGTCTTCCAGAAGCTCAACTGTAGCTTCCAAGCAGAATTTCTATCTTCTCCAGTTGACTTGAATTTTCCTCCTGATGCAATCACTGAGAGCTGAAAGGTACATCTCAGGAACCAGGACTAAGAAATACAGTTGGAAACTGCACGAGTTCTTAAGGGCTACAACTCAGAAACCACAGATTATCACTTCCACCACATGCTATGGGGCTAGGAAGTCTCTAGGGCAAACTCATATCCAAGGGAATGGGAATAAGACTCTACATCTTAAGGCAGGCCTCCTTATGAGATCAAAAAGAACAAAATCCTTACCAAAAAGGAGCGACTGATTTTAGGATAGAGGAGAGATATCTCTTCAAAGGAAGAGAAAAAAGTTTGTATGAGGTGTAGAGAAACTTATAAGAACAGAGAAAAGTGGTGTGGATTTATACTTAATCATTGATGTCTATAAGCCAAGTGACACAGTAAGAAAAATGTATACACCCATGTATGTATACATGCATACACATGTACACACACACACACACACACACACACATACACACACACAACATATCTAGAAGTGGTGTGGTTAGCTTTAGTTTTCAACTTGATGTAACTCTCTTCCCCTTGGGAAGAGAGTCTCACTGAGGGATTGTCTACATTGGATTGGCCTGTGGTTAATTGTCTTAATTTAATTAATTGATGTGGAAAGATACAGCCCACTGTGGTGGGAAATTCCCTAGGCAGGAAGTCCCAAAGTATATAGGAGTAACAGTAAATAGGGTTGAATTCAAGCAAGTGAGAATGTGTGCATTTATTTCTCTCTGCTTTTGGATATAAATATGAGATGACTAGCTGTATGAAGCCCCTGCCCCGACTTTCCATGATGAGGGTATGTAAGCTGGAATTATAAACTGAGATAAAACCCTTCCTCCCTGTACCTGCCAACTCCATGTTGTGTCAACTTGACACAAGCTGGAGTTATCACAGAGAAAAGAGCTTCAGTTAAGGAAATGCCTCCATGAGATCCAGCTGTAAGGCGTTTTCTCAATTAGTGATCAAGGTGGGGAAGGCCCATTGTGGGTGGTGCCATCCCTGGGCTGGTAGTCTTGGGTTCTATAAGAAAGCAAGCTGAGCAAAGCAGGGGAAGCAAGCCAGTAAGTAACATCCCTCCATGGCCTCTGCATCAGCTCCTGCTTCCTGACCTGCTTGAGTTCCAGTCCTGACTTCCTTTGGTGATAAACAGCAATGTGGAAGTGTAAGTTAAATAAACCCTTTCCTCCCCAACTTGCTTCTTGGTCATGATGTTTTGTGTAGGAATAGAAACCCTAACTAAGACACTCCCCTAGGTTGCTTTTCATTTTTTTTTGTTTTTCTTTTGTTTTCCTTTTATTGAAAATAGATTTTCTCACATCATATATTCTGATTACATTGTCTCTGCCCTCGGATTCTCCCAGCTTCTCACTACATCCCTTCCCATTAAGATCCACCCACTTTCTGTCTCTCATTAATACATATATATGTATTAAGATTTTTTTTAAAAAAATTAAAGCACCAACATGATATTATGAGACAAGAAGCCTCCAAAGATTCTGTTGGGTTCATTTTCTGTTGGCCATCTACTGCTGGGCATGCAGCCTATCCTTAAGAGTAGTTTCCACAGAGAGACTTCCCTGGTGAAAACTAAATTTTCATTTGCCAGTCATTATCAATTGAAGATAACTTCTGGGTAAAAGGATGGGGACGCGTGCCTATGTCTCCTTTTAAGTCTAGGATCCCATTTTTTTCAAAGCAGCAGAAACAAAACTGGAACAAGCTTAAATGCGCTTATTAGATAGTTTATTGACACATGTCAACAATGACCCAACCTCAGGGACAATTTTTTGCAGGTTGAGTCCTACCAATGGTGGAATGATTATTCAGCTTTAAAAAATAAATCTTATTATTTACTTGATATTACTTAGAAGCAAAGTAGTGTTGCAAAATCTACCCTGGAACTACCTATCTTTCCCATTCCCGATAATGTCTATATATTGCAATGACCCTATAGGGAAATTTACAGTTATAATAACCACAGAAGGAGCACAGGAGGTGGGGTAGGAAGAGGATTCAGATTTGATTATCGATCAATGACACTTTGCAACTAAAACATATGTTTATACTAAATTTCTCATTCTAGAATCTAAGGTCAGTGATATGCATTTTAAACCCCTAATGAATTTATCTCCTTTATTTTTTAATTTAAAATTTTAATTAATCTGTCTTTCATTTTCAAATATCAATAATGTCAACAGTTAACTTTGAGCATGGTTACAATAATTACTCCATCCTAAATAAACTACGTATCTACTGCTCCTTTTTGTTTAAGTAAAAAAATTTAAACTTTTGCTACCTTATTTATTCAGAGGTTATTCTTCATAATATCTTTTTATGTAAATGCTAATCTGAATTTTTAGAATTTGTGTTTTCCAAAACTGAACAAAGTGAAACAAAATCCTTAACAAAAAAAAATGGAATCCATTTTGTGTTCATAAGCTACTACTGGGCATAGGGCCTGCTTGGACTGGGGTTGATAGACCCAAGAATACACTACAGGGAAAAGTGTCAAATTAATAAAATTAAAGAGAAGAAAGGAACCATGAAAAAAAATAAAAATAAAAAATTTTTAAAAAATGATTTTCCCTTTCTAAGCTGATAGTTGCAAAAAACTTCTTGCTTAGAGTTGGGACTTTATGTCCACTTTCTTTTCTCAGTGCTAAAAATTTGTCTGATTGAGGGGGAAATATGATTAAATTTTTATTGTATAAAATTAATTTTTAAAGAATTTCCTTTGTCTAATTCAATTAGAGGTAGCACATATAATTTCAGTCCAAGGCCTCAATCTCAGCTTAAACCTAAAGACTCAGTTACCCATGATTTTTAGCATTACTTATGTATTCAATGAATATTAAGAATTGTTTATTGGAATCCACAAAGGATTGCTTCAAAATATCCAGGTGGTGGATTCCAAAGTCTCTGGAATAAATTTCATCTCCTACATAAAATGTGTTGCTATTTCCATATTTTTTATATATATTATTCTCTATACTTTAAACTATCTCCAGATTATGATATGAATCTTGTATGAACAGTTATTATAACATTAAAATGTATATATTCAGCTCACAATAGATTTTTTCCATCTATTTTTCAATGCATAGTTAGTCAAATCTGAGGATACATTATCAACAGGGATAAAAGGCCAATGTTACTATGAAATGGGTACTGGATTGTAAAGAGAGATAGATTAAGAGAGAAAAGAACAGAAGCTGGAGTGATGGCTTAGCAGTTAAGAGCACTGGCTGCTCTTTCAGAGGACTGGGTTCAATTCCCAACACCCACATGGTAGCTCATAACTGTCTTTAGCTCCTATTCCATGGGATCAGACTCCCTCACACATGCAGGCAAAAGAAACCAATGTACATAAAGTATAAATAAATAAGTAAATAATAAATAAATAAATAAATAAATATTTTCTTAGAAAAAGAAAAGGACAGACTTACGACCTCACAGATATAAGAAACTAATGAAGGAATTAGATATGTGGTTGAAAGAAATAGCGTGTGTAGTGGGCCAAATGGTCACCTTCAAAATACGTCCATTTCTTAACTCCCCAAAGTTGTAAAGTACTACATTTTGTAGAATGAGTAGTATATCAGGTTAAGAATCTTGAGAGGAAGCACTTATTCTGAATAATTAGGGTCAGTCCTGAATGCAATCACTTACATAGTAATAAGAGAGGCCAACTGGGGATTAGGTTAACCAACAAGGAGAAGATAGTGTCAAAATGGAGCTGAATGGGGCAGGAAAGATGGCTTTGCAGGTAAAGTTCCTGCCATAAAAACATAAGGGGACATACTAACATGCAACTCAAATTAAAGCCTGATAGGAGGGTGGGGTGTAGCTCCAGTATTAGGATAGTAGAGAAAATAGATCCCTGGACTAGGCTGCCTACATAGACTAGTTAGTCTTTATTGGGGAGACTGAGTACAACAGAAAGATCCTGTGCCCATGAATAAGGTGGAGACTATTCCAGTAAGACTCTCAGTGTCAACTTCTGGTCTCTACATGCATGTACACACCCATACCTGCATCCACACACAGGCAAACAAGCATTCGCACAGGCCTGCACATCACACACACCCAAGATGGAGCCATATGAGAGCCACAAGCCACAGAATAAATATTAGAGCCATCAGAAACCAAATAAAGTAAAGAACAGATTCCTCTACAAAGACTCCAGAAGAGTGTGGCCCCAACACATACTGGTTTCAATCTTCTGAACTCCAGGATTCTGAGAGAATAAATTTAAGTTTCCAAGTCATTTGTTCCTGTAGCCCTAGGAAACTAATTCTGCAGACAAATTAGTTATAATTATATTTTGTGATAAGTGTCAAGAATGAATAGTACAGGATGCTGTAGGAGTACAGCATGGAAACTAGATTTTTATTGAGTGTAGTGAAATGGAAAATGAACAATATAATTACAGACTCAGATATGGAAATTCTGATTACTAATCATGATGCTAAACAGGGCAACACATTTGTATACACGAGCTCTAAGAAATAGTCCTTAAAGTGTTGGAGATAGATGGATGACAGGTGATTGACATGTTGATAAAGTAGGTAGGTAGATAGATGTGAAGAGTGCAGATCTGAAGTTTGTATGCCTTTGTGAGGAATATAATTTTCATTATGAAAAGATAATTTGGTGAGATTTGAAAAGACTTTACTTCTTTACTTAAGTGAAGTGTGTAGGCATGATGCTTTCAAAACTATGTTTGTATACATAACATGTTTCTGTATTGTATTTTCACACCTGCATATAGTATATTTTCATCATATTTACCACATTGCCTTCTATTGTTCCCTTCCTTCTCCCACTGACTCTCTTCCTCTCTCCAAGAATCTTCCTTCTACTTTCAAGATTCTGTGACCCAGTGAGTTCCATTTGGATGCCTTACAGAGCATAGATGAGGATTATCTACAATACAATAAGTCCTTTACCAATGGCTACACCATTGACATATTTTCCTTTTCTAGTAACCATTAAATGCCTACAGATCCTTGGGGAAGAGTGGGCATTCATATGCCACTCATACTCAACAAGGAGGTCGACAGGTCCAATATGTGGTGATTTGAGTAACAATGTTGAATGCCCTTTTAAAACCTACATTGTAGTGGCTGGTAATGTTTTCATGTATTTAGTTTCATTTTATTATGTCACCAAAATTCTTCCCAAAACCCAAACAGAAAAAGAAGTGTAACCAAAAAACTAACAAAAAACATGGATAATATCATAAATACCATCAACTCATAAGGAATTGTATGAACTGTGGGATATGACTATAGGGTATCCACTATACCAAGTTCAGAATAAAATGTACAAAATCATTATTTCAGTGGCAAAAAAGGCAGAAAATATAAAAGAGCAGCCAAGGTAACCAATAAGGCAAGTGTGTAAAGTGAACAAAAATACAAACTTACCTTTTCTACAAAGCACAGAGCACTTTTCTGAGGAGAAGCCCTTGCTGAAGGGTCTGAGACTGCTCATCTACAGTGAGGAACATTCTTTGATTTTCAAGTTTATTGGATGGAAAATGTTCATGGTCATAGAATAGAATCAATGATCCACTTGGGCTAATCTCTAAAGATATTTAAAACCATTTAGGTGTCTTTCTGGGCCCAGTGGCACAAGTGTTTAATCCCAGCATTCAGGATACAGAGACAAATAGATCTCTGTGAGTTTGAAACCAGTCTGGTCTGTATAGCAAGACCCTATCTCAAATGTATTTGAGTTATTTAAGAAAAACATTAATACACACATACACACACACACACACACATAAAATAAAACCTTATAAAGTATATACAATATTTATATAACAGATTTATATATTATATAAAATGTTAGTATACATATTTATATAACATGTTTATATAATGTATAAAACATTAATATATATTTAAATATATGGTTTAAAAACTGTGAATAAACATATGTTGTTATAGCATAGAAATCATTAAACTGATTATCAGTGAAGAGTAGAAAATCAATAAATACAAAATAAAGTAAGGTCACAGTTTCTACGGAACTAATGAAATAACACCGTTTGAAAATGAAAAATCAAGTAAGAAATGCAGATAACAAACACAAAGGTCCAATAAGAAATCAGTGAGCAGAAAAGAAGGAAGAAATAATAACTCACATTAGTATGGGTCGTGTTAGGATATTAAGAGATAATATTTAAATATCATATGGGTAACTCAAGGTTTTATGAACTAGAGATATTAACAATAACCATAAGAAAATATGTAATTTAATTTTATCTCATAAAACAATGAGAAAAAGTAATTTATATAGCAAAAACTTCATTGAGTATGTATAGAGAATACAGTTATATTATATACAAATATAAAGTAATATGACCAACTAGGAATAAATTAATCATGTTTTTATGTGTAAATAGGAGTGAAATTTCTATAAAAACAGTTAATTTCAGACAGCTTAAAATGAATTTTAGCATTAAATATAAAACATACAACAAACTAAATAATTTATAAATATGGGATGATTTTATTATGTGTGACTGTGAAGTTTTGTTAAGTACATGTGTGTGTGCCTGTGTGGAGGCCAGATGTTAATGTCAGGTGGCTTTCACAATCACTCGCCAGCCTAATTTTTAAGGCAGAATGTCTCACTAAAGCCAGAACTTACTGATTGACTAGACTGCCTGACCAGTGTTCCTGAGGGAGCCTCCCATCTCTGCCTCGCCAATACTGAACTTACCAGTACTTGCACAGCAGACACTTCCTGACTGAGCCATTTCTTAAGGACCATAAGTATTTTAAAAGATTTTTATTACAAAGAATACATTAAAGAAGCTAGGTGTTATGACACCTGTCTATAATCTTGGTGCCCAGGAGGCTAGAGCGGGGGCATCCTGAGTTAAAGTCTACCCTAGGCTATATCATAAGAATCTATGTCAAAAGAACTGAAAAATAGAAAATTGAAAAGAATATATAAAAAGGATTAAAAGGATATATATATATATATATATATATCCTTGAGACATAAAATAAATTTTTTTTTCTAGAATTCTTAGAAAACTAATGGAAAGAAACACACCAGAACCAATGGGAAATGGACTGAAAAGTCCTGAAGACCAGGTTTCTTTTTGCATTTATAAATTAGCTAAATAACTCAAGACTGTGGTATTGTCTCCTACAGACTATATAACTGTACTCCAGGCAAAAATACTCCCTGGAGCTTCTCAAACTTTCTATTTGAGGTATTCCTAATCAATGAAAATAATGGAAGCCCACCTTAAGCAAACCACCAAGTAAAGTGGAACTTTCTGATTTCTTTGGAAACTCAGTTATGTCATGTTTTGCTAGGGCAGACAGATGAAAGAATGTTGAAGCAGACATGTGAAAAAAATGTTTTGCTGAAGCAGAGACATGAGAGGATGTGTGCTGTTTAGAAAAATATATGAATATGACCTCACAGACTGTGAGAGGAGGCTCTGGCTTTGGTTTGCCTTGCTCCAACTTTCTAGTTTTCCCTAATTAGGTTTTGGCATTGGTTCACCTTGCATGATGTTACTAATCTTTGCTTCTCGTGACTTGGTAGAGAGTAACTCACCAAAGAACTTCACATGATATTCTGGCAGCTTCTTGCTGCTTCTGCTGACCTGGACCAATTGGAGTTTCTTCTGTATCAAACAGCTGTTGCTGATTCCTGAGTAGTGATTGCCAAGTAGACTGGACTGCTGACAACAAATACTGGAATATTCCCATAGAACTATTTCTAAACAGGTCCACAACTGCTGTTTCCTATTTACCTTTCTTTTCCACTACCTCTGGTGGGTGGTGGGCTAGAAGGGAGGATGAAGAGTTTAAGAACCCTTACTAAAGTTTTTTTTTCAGCTTCCACTTAGCCATTCTTAGGATTGCTACAATGATCAATACCTCTCAAGTGTACATAAGATCTTTATGGTCACATAGTTTGTCTTCAGGAGAGAATCCAGTTCCAGTGCAATCTGCATGCCTCTCCTTGTCTTCTATTCCACCCGCTTCTTCAAGCAAAGCTTCTAACCAGGATACTCCCTCCCAAGTGATGGTGGCCATTTAGTAAAATGTTATTTGAGCCCTTTTGTCTAATTTCATTTTACCAAGAAACAGATAAAGATAAGCTTTCCAATAAGCCAAGAATATCTCATCATGAGGGTTATTACCAGCTAATTTCAAATAGTGGCTAGCTGTCCTTGGGTAATGTTCTTTTCTGTAGCATTCAGACAATTGCCTCTCTGTTTACCTAAATGGTCATCCATGAGCTGAGGAAATCCACTCTTAACCCTCCTCTACCCCATGACCATGTGACATGCCTGCTTCAGGCCATACAAATGGGTACATCACCCAAAATAAGGTAATTGTAGAATCCATGTTCATGGTGATTGGCCCAAGAGAATGTCTGACTCAAAAAATTTGAGGAGAAGCTGAGAAATAAATAGTATTTCATCGCTTTGGGTTTTTTTGTAAGTTATTAGACTAAAGCCCTGGGAAATGCCAGTAGCCATGATATATGCTGCAAAGTAAAGGTCACCCAATAACAGGAGAAAATAAAACCACCAAGCAAAGATGAGAAACATCCAGATGGATCTGGTGATCTTCAAGCCCTCCGATTACATGGTGTAAATGCTCTCTACAGTGCTTCTTGTGAGCTACTCTTTCTCCTTCCAAAAGCATCCTGGTTTTTCTTCAAGTAAATTGAATTGAATTTGTGTTTTTTACAAGCAAATAAACAAACAAACAAACAAACAATCCTGAGCTGAACAGTTTATCTTGTAGTGATTAGACATTGACTACTGAAAGTGTGTTCTCCCACTTGATGGGTGTGCACATTCTCTGAATACTCCCTTAGGTGGAGGTAGAGGTGAAGGTGACAAAGATGAAATCAGCCACTGTCATTTGTTGTTAACTTAATGAGGGTCAGACTTTATGTTAGGCACTCTTTCCATTAGCACCTTTAAACGCTTCATAATTTGATTGAGTATTGGATTGGTATGCTACAGATTGGTAAACTGAGGCTCTGAGAGACTCTGTAATGTACCATCAGAAAGCAAATAAATAGTGGAGAATTAGAACACAAATCCTTCTTCTTTTGTAAGGTTGGTATTTTGCTATATCCTTATACTATATATGCTACAACTATATAAAGTAGATCAACTCTTTTGCAATGGTTCTATGACTCTGGTCATAGATGGTTTAGGCTGACTCTGGGGAGTTTAGTGGTTTTCTTCTGATATCCCTATAACTCCAAAGATGGGAGTTGATGTGAGTTGGGTTTCTACTTTAGCTATAAAATGAATTCTCTTATATTCCCTGAGAATGCTCCAAATCTTTCCAGGCTAATGATATAAATTCAGGCAAAAAGGAAAGAAAATTCAAATGGTCATTATTGTTCACAGTCCAACATTCTTTCCTTGTTTATAGGAACTATTAATATTAAATATTAAAATCCTGAGGTATCATTATATTATTCATAGTCAAGTTTTTACGACACCTACTTTTACAAAGATGAATCTCAAGAGAATGGAAAACATTTGGCTAAGTGTTTTTGGGTTTCATCCCCCCAGGATGTACTGAGAGTAATAAAAGTGATTTTAAGCCAAAGAGATGGCACCACTCTAAGGTAACTGAAGAGATTCAAATGATTTACTATACTTTATGTCCTATTCCTAACACGAAGTTAAGTGAAAGGGAAGAGGCAAAATGGAAGCACCTGTCTACAGATTCAGGGCCCATAAGCCTGCATTTGTATATAATACACATTATGCTACATTGTTGCTTCAGCATCCATGCTACAGCCAATAACTCAACAATAGTTTTATGCCAGCCAAGAGGGTAATAAATGGCAGGCTGTAGAATGTTTTATTCTGCATTAGTGCATTGCTTCAGCCAGCTAATGATTCTGACTTCCCAGCCTGCCTCCTTTATTACTGAACATGAATTTATAGGCAGCATCTGTCCTCCAGAGCCTAAAGCGGCTCCTGTGGTCCCTATGGTGTGTTGTAGCCTCACAGTTACATAGGTAATATACACAGGACTTTCAAAACTGGGAGGTTTTCTTGTGGAAGCTGTAATGTGACACATTGTGTCCTACCTTTTGTCCACACTTCAATGCCTGTAAATGTTGCAATGGTCTGCTAAGAGGCCTCTGGCTTCTGTTACACTATCAATATTGAAACCTCACTGGAACTCCTCTCAGATATCCTATTGCTGTCCTATGTCACAGAGATCCTATAGTCGTGGATCTGTAGGACCAGCCCCTTCATGCACTCTAGCAGTTCATCAGTGAGGTAGAGGTTGAGATGGGTCAATTCAAAGCCCCAGATCTTGTCCTGAGAGTTATCTGAACTGTTCAGTTTGCCAGCTCTTCTGCACCCACACCATTGGGACTGCTCATCAGCAACCCCTGCAAACAGGGCTGGCTCTAACCTGCTGCCCAGGCAAGACGTAGGGCCCTTTCCCCCAAGTGCTGTAGCAGGTGAAGGGCAGGACGATTCCCCCTCCTCTCATAACCCTGATTGGGCCAGCTCTCCTGTTCTCATTCCCTCAGGGACAGCTCTCAGACCCAGGCGAGGGGTGAGGCCAGTTCTACACAGCCTGTAGATATCAACATGTCCCCAGGCAGCACAGACCATGGATGCCTGCCCACACTTGGTGCTTGCAGACCCCTACTGCTGTTGGGCCATGGACCCAGATGTAGCCCCTGGTGGCAGCATAGACCAGGACCCCACCATGGTCCTAGAGAGCATCATCAGATACATCAGACTGTACCTCAATACCCTTAAGTCTCCAGTTCTGCCTCTCTTCACTGCGCCCATATCCTTCTGCTTCTCTTTCTCTTCCATTTCTCCACCACTTACTTGCTCCTCTTAGGGACACATTAGGGTCTCTGAGCATCTGGGGTCATCTCAGTAATGGTCTCAGCAATGCTATGTGCACTATGGCTCTGGGCAGGGGCCATCTTGGGCATAGTCTGCCCTTCTAGGATTGTATAGCACAAGACTGGTGACCATCTCAGGCTAGCTCCCTGACCAGGCCCCATGGAACCAGACTGGTGGTCATCTGGTGCTCAGTCTTCTTCAGGGCCTGCCCATGTGGCCCATACAGGGGTTGTTTATATCAGACTTACTCCTACCTGGGGCCCAAAGTCCTGGATGTGGAAATTTTTAGTCTCCTCCTTTCTTCCAATGGGCTACATGATCCCAGAAGGGGTTTATATCCTCTCTGGCTTGCTCCCACCCTGAGAGCCCATCCAGACCTGATCAGTGCAGGACCTGTGGTCCTTGCAGGCTCACTTTTTGGGGGAATGTTAGGCTCCAAATCATTCAGAAGTTCACAGGTCATAACACTAAGGTTAGACATAGTGTCTCTCCTCTCTGCCACGTATTGATGCACATGTGACAGAGCAGCCATTCCTGCAATGCCTCTAGGGGCAGCTAAAGAAAAATTTAATGTCACTATTACCATTATATAATCCATAAAAATAAAGCATCTTGATGGGTCGCATTTGTCCTCCACTCAGAAATACATTTGTGATTTAACCTTCCTATCAGTAACTTTGAATTTAGTGTCTGCCATGTTGCAAGCAGGATTATGGGAGAAATAATGTTAAATTAGACAACCTTTTCTCAATAGCTTGCTTCCAAGTTAAAAAACAATATCATTGCAGTAGCTACATTACAATCTACAGTAAATCCTGTATCTGTCATAAACAAAGTGCCAGCTAGTGCTGAACAAACTCAAAAGAGGTTTACATGAAATACTATTGTTATAAAATGGAAAAGGGGGTAGATTGTAAATGGAACAGAGAGGAAGGTTGGAGATTTGAAGATCATGAGAAGAAAGGAAAGAGCAAACTGAATGTACAGAAAGAAACAAAGCCATGAAATTCAGACAACATGATAATTCAGAAGGGTGTGATAGATAGCTGTTTGCACGCAATTTTGGTTGTATCACACATGCAATAGTCAGAGTGTGTCATCCACACTGGGTCTTTAGAAGAGTGAGGAATGGGCTTAGTTCAGAGATACAGTGCTCTTCACAACAAAAGCTCTCAGGCCATAGTAGCCTGCAAACTTTGTAACACTGACTAGAGTCTGATCCCCTTCAATTGGATCCTGCAGCAAGGACATTATTTAATAAAACAAGAACCTCTATTTTCAGGACTCCCCATCTTATTTCTATTGCCAAGATACCTCAAGGGAACTGTGAAACAGTTCTGCATTTTATTTTGTTTGGGGTTTTTACAGAGCTTTATGTTGTTTGAGACATGATCTCGCTACACAGCCCAGGATGGCCTCAACCTTGTGCCAGTCTCCTGCCTCTTGAGGGCTAACATTACACATATGCCATGCCATGCCATGCCATGCCATGCCTGGGTTGATTCAATTTTTATTTTACTGTGCCAGCTGTGTCTTTGAAATTAAGGACATTTCTGCTGTGGATCCGACATATAGCTCCATTTGTCTCGCTTGGCAAGCAACTCATCACACAAACACCATGATCACTCCCATTTTAGAGACTTAAAAAGCAAAGCCACACCTTTATAAATCAGCGATGCATTTAGATCCAGGTGCATCTAAGTCCAAAGTCGGAGCTGTAGCTGTGAATTCATGCTGAGACCCTGACAAGTTCATCCCTTAACCTTTCAGAGGATAGTGTGCTTTGCTATTGGTTCAGTGTCCTTACTATTACCTCTATACATGACTGAGATTTACTTGACTACATAAAAAAGAAAAGTCTAACTGCAAGCAAACTCATTTCTTCTTCCTATACACACATGCTGCCACACTGGACCTGCTTTTCACATTGCAAAATATATATTTAGTCTGGAACATTTTCTGAATTTGAAATGCTGCCTTTATTTTTCCCAAGTCAAATAATTACTGACTTGCTCCAAACAAAAAAAGAAAGTGACAGAATCGTGCTTGCTTCTGATTTTCATCAGATTGCATCAGAAAACATAGAGAAAATCACTAGTCTTAGAGTATGTTAGGCAGTGGTGCTAGATAGTACAGGTATGAACAGAGATGAAAACATAACCCTGGCAAATAAATATACTGAGGATTTGTGGACTTACTCATTCCTTGTGTACTAGAGTAGTTGTCTATAAGATATTATAGCTGAATTGAATATATTTGGTTTGGTGTATTCCCTTGGTCACTGAAATTAGAGTGAAATCCAATCCTGAAGCAAAGCTTTGCTTTTCGAAACCAAATACTTTTTATTAAGTGATGCTCTCAGCCTTAAAAAAAAATAGGGACTACTTAATTTGAATTATAAGATAACCCCAAATATGTACATAAATCCCAAATATGTATATAAAAAATATAGTATTGGAATTCAAAATGCCAAGTCCCAGACACACATAATAAAATGCACAGGGGTAATGACTCAACCACATGGTTCACATAAGAATTGTTCATGGAAGTATGAGTAGTCATTTAGGGGAATAGAATGTTAAATTATTAATTTTTAATGTTTAGTTATTGTTAAATTATCTGAACAATGAAAGAAAAGATAAGAAATTGTCATTATACTACAGTCCAGAATCAAGACACACACAGAAAGTATTTGCCAATGATCAATAGAATCATGCTAGCAAATGCTAGAAGCAGCAGGTAAGAAGTGGGCCTCCAGAAGCTTCTGCTCTAGATATGACACCTAGCTCAAAATTCAGCCTAAAGATATGCTAAGGATCGAGCTTTAACATTCTTGCCACAAAGCCAGTATCTAATCTAGTGTGTAAAAACATTCATTACTGAAATGAATTCATGTGCATTGGAATGCTTACTCTCTCCCATCAGTGTGACTAGACATGGCTGAGTCCCATTTTCACAACTAAAGTTGACTGTCATCCTCCTCAGACTTTTAGGTTTTGTCTCATACTTCTCTGGCTTGCTTTCTGAGGGCATTATGTTGTTATTTTCAGTCTTTCTGGGTTGCAGTTCATTTCAGTAACTTTCATATTTCTTGTTCCCAAAAATATGTTTTGAAAATCTACAGTTCTCTCCCCAGACACCCTCTTAGCTGTGTTTGTATTTGAGCTGTGTTCATATTTCATGTCAAAGTTAAATATTTCATAAATCCCATTAAGCTTTTCTTTAACACATCAAGTATTTAGAATTGTATCCCTCCCTTTCAAATTGCATGGAGGGGAAAAGAAACTTATTTTTAAAATGGATTTCTGACTTACTACAGTGTAGGTTTTAAATATGTGATTGCTGAAATATTCCTTGGAATTTTTTAAGCTTTTTTTATTGCTTAGAATGTTGTCAATATTTAAAAATGAGTTTTACAATTGCTAAAAGCAATGTGAGTTTTCTATTTGTTGGGAGCAAGGTTCTCTATGCTGTACCTATTAAATAATGCATACTCATTATATTACTCAAAACATATATATTGTAAGTCTGCTTGTGTTTGGCCCCATTTCAGCCCTTGTTTGGGCCTGGTGGATAAACTCAAGTCTGGCTCGAGTTTTGAGACCTGTCTCAGTCACTTCTGTATTAGGGTGACTCAGCACGACCTGTTTGGCCCTGCCTCTGCTCAGCGGCTGCTGATGTAGAGCTTTGCCATTGGCCCTGTCAGTCACCCCATACCCTCTATCATCCTTCCCTGCCCACTATGTCATGTTACCCCACCAATACTCCTCTTCGCTATGCTCTGGGTTTATATAAGTGAGAGGCTGATACATTGAAGTTGAGTTTCTGCTTCAACAAGACTCCCAGCCAGGTGTGTTTCTTTGGGCCACCAAAACTCACCATCCCACTCAGCTCCAGAAAGACACAGCAGGACTGGGACCTCTCTTCTCTCGCCTGGACCTGCTGGCTTTAAGGAGCCAACATGCTTCGTGTTTCAATTTCTCAAATTTCTACTTTTTAGCTGTATTTACTTTTTTGTGATTATATTATTACATTTTCCCCTTCCCTATCCCTTCATGATAACTTCTTACATTATTTTGCCATGTGTATTTATGATAAATGTTTATCAATGGATTTAAAATCCTTCCTGTTATGAAACCATGCAATACTGTCTAATACTTTAGTCTTACCATGTTTTCCCATTAAAATTACTATTTTTGTTGATAATTCCTATTTAGGTTGATTGATAGACTTCAATGGCATCTTTACTTACCACTGATTCTCCTTATGCTTTGTTCTTTACTTGGAGAAACACACTTATAAGAAGGTTCAAATGAAACAAAGAACGTCCATATGCATTTTGTATAAACTTTCTGGTTACTAACTAGTAAACCGTTCTACCTTATATATATTATTTATATACATTACTTTCTTGAAGATTTAGGAGCAAGATGCAGACAGGTAAGCACATTCTCTTATAAAGCCAAGGCTCAATGAACAAATTTATTTGCAAGATTATATCTAATCTATAACATTTACTAGTGTTGTTTTAAACCTAAAGAATTCCTGTCTTTGTCTCTGTTTTTGTTGTTGTTTTTGGTTTTGTTTGGTTTTGTACTTTAGAATTGTGACAGTATAAGTATTATAGGGTATGGCTTAGTAGCTTACGGTTGCATCATGATTATATTTAGTTAATCAGGTTAAGCACTTTGGGGAAATAATCCTGCAGAAGTGATGTGTCAGAATGTACACTGTTGATGTCTTCCTGTTAGTACTAACTTTGGTTGTACAGTTAAGCCCTTCTGTGTCAGTATCCTCTTTCATAAAGTTATGATTTCTCCCTTTGCAGTACTAAGTATTTTGTAGAGAGGAGGCCAAAGGATAAGATTTCATGGTTCTAAGTTAACTAACTTCTGAGAATGACTATGGCCAGGGAGGCATCCATTGAACAATGAATCCAAGAAAACCAATCACAGCTGTGTGCCCCTTTGTGGTCCAGTCTCTGCAGTGAGACAGCAGCATTTCTACTTCAGTGTTACAACTGAACCATGATGCAACTCAGAATCAAGATGAAGAGAATTATACTGAACCATCCAATTCAAAAGAAAATTTGTCAACTATAAAACAGCTGCATTCTCACTCATTTATTTGTATATGCACATATTTGTATTATTTATTTGCATGTATATGTGGATATATATATATAAATATATATATTTAAATGATAGACAAGGTAAGGCTTTTAATACATAAAGGAATAAGATTAAGATGCATACATACATACATACACACACATACATACATACATACATACATACATACATACATATATACATATAACATAAGAGAACATGCCTATATTGGGGAAAGATTGGCGAAAGCTGATTGATAAATGGAAAGTAAATAAAAGTACTTATGGATGAATGGTAGCATTTTCTACAGTCAGAATTATGAGTGATGAAATGTTTTCAGCTGAAGCTTGATGTTAAAAAAAAAAAACAACTAAGTGCAACCAAGAAAAGATCATTTGCTGAGAATCTGCTAGTGCCAATCTCTACAACAACAAGAAGTGCCACAAGTGACCCAGAAAGATGGCCAGTATTTTCCTGTCCCTGTCAGGCATGCTGGCAAATTTCTTCATTTATATTCCCTTAGCACATGACAAGAGAGAGCTGTTCAGGTATTCTGAACCACACACTGAAATGTGTTCTGGCAATGTTTGTGGTGTGAACACTATAGGCAAGCATAACACCAAATAAGCTTATAATATCTCAGGGCTATAGGCATTATAAATATTTTATTAAAATATTTAAAATGCCAGCCTCAGATCGTTAATCCAAACTTTTAATTTTCTACCAAAAGTTTGGATACTTCCAAGTAGTAGACAAGATTCCAGTCCATTTTGTGGTTATAACGAATAAAATTTGGGCAAATCATGTGTCTGCTTTCCTCTAAAGGGAAGGCTTACTAGTAATCTTCCTCATTCAGTTCTGAGCAGGCTATTCCCTATGAGAATAACTCTATGCCAATAAGACATGTGTGAACCAATCAGGAGGAGGAAAAACTTGTCTATGTGGGTCTATTCCTTCGTTCTGTCATAAGTGTCTCTATTCATCTTCATTAATTCCAGGGAAATTTTCCTAATCTCCTCTTTTCCAACATCAGCTTTCTGGATATTCTCTTCTTTGAGATTAATTAAAATCTATTTTTAACCTATTATTTTCTGTGGTTACATAGAAAAACTAAGGCTTAAAAACTGTCCTATACTTCAGAATACCCATACTGCTCATGGTTCCACTTAGGATAATCTTGCAAAAGATACTGTATATTACCCACTCTCAACTCCTAAGAATGGCTTTATACTAAATTGGATATCACATGGCCTTAACAGGATAAGCAATAATGCTACATTCCCATTCATTTATTTATATGTATACATATATGCATTGCTTGTGTATATATTCATATATTCATACATTATATATATACATATATATATGATGAGGTAAAGTTTTTGAATATGTAATAAAAATGATATGCACATATATCTGAGTTATGTTATTTTTAATCCACTAAATAGTTAGGACTTAATGGTGGTGCATTGGAGACTGGGTATCCAAACCTCCCTGGTCAAATGAGATAAGAGAAAAAGAAAAGAATCAAGGGCAGACATGCATTGATTCAGAACTTCGACACTGGGATATTTTTTTCAATGCAGTTCATAAGGATCTGTCTGGGCTTAAGATGAAATAATCCAAAAAATAAAAACATACAAATAGGTAAGCAAAGCACTTGTATACACACATACACAGGCATGCTTACACCTCTTTCAAAGCCACATCATCTAAGAAGTGAGACAGGGAGACACTGTAGCTATATGGTAGGTATACCTGGGAGGATGGCTTGAGTTCCACACCCACAGTTGAGCACACTCTATCTGGGCTATACTGTTACAGCAATAGTCCTCTCCCAAGGTGGTAAAGATGAGCATACACTCTTCCAGAGTACCCATCCGCATTGTAACTATTATAACTTACATCTTTGTAAGAAGAAGAATGCTCAGACCATAAGCACATTCTACCTTGGTCAGGTGGTAGTAGAATGAAGACATGTTTACCATTCCTGTGTTTTTCCCTTTCCAATGGCTTCCATAAATGGGATTCTTTGGTGTTCTGTAAGTACAGTGTGTCAAAGGATTCTCAGATAAATTGAACTTTTCAGGGAAGCTACAAGGAAGCAAAGCAAGCTACTAACCACTGGAAGTAACCCACTTCCTTAATGACTTAGCATGGGCTGGCCCAGGCTTCTCTACCTTCTGATACAACCAGACAAGGGGCTCACTCTGGGAAACATACAATTGGTCTTCATCTTCTATGAGAGCCCAGTTTACCATAGACCTGCATTCATTTTGGCCATATAAAATCCTGCGACCTACAATCTCTGAGCATTTTTTCTTTCTCTTCTCCTTTATAATGACCTCTATTGGAAGTATGTGGGGTTTATTCCATGTAAACTTGATATACGCATTCCTATTAAAGGAACAATCCTTAGCAGTAGTTTCATCCCATTATTCCCCTGTAAGTCTGAGTAGGAAACACCCCATGGCTTCCATTCAGTTGATACCACTTAGCAACTGAATCCAGGCCTGGTCCTCTGCCTACCTGTTGGGTATACATGCAGTGAAGAAACAATAGAAGGTAATGTGAATAAATAATTTTTCTCCTTCTATAGTCCATCTGCTGACAGGAGAAAGAGCAATTTGGTTCTGATTATAGTTTACTGTCTTGCCTGATCACAATGCTCTGTTTGTAAGCGTAATTCAGACAACTTTGCATGTGCATTGTTTGTGAGGAAATTTGTCCATATGTTAAGAAGGTTGGAGTACCTTGTAGAAAGGGGATCAGAAGACAAAAAGAAAAAAATCCTAAGGCAAATTCAGAAAGCTGATGTCCCTGGACACCAGCCAGCTGCCTTTGTTTGGGAGAGCCCTCTCCAATGCTCAGAGGTTGGGATCTTACTGTAGGAAGGATGTGGGCTTATTTTCCTGCCACAAGACTGAAAAGAAATGCTTTGTGCTCAGACTATCAACTGGCTTCAAAGTGATCAGGGATGCCAAGGTTAGCAGAGTCAGTTTTGAAATTGCAGTTTAGGGATAATATTAGAAAGGAACTAGACATGAAAACAGAAGCAAACCTTTGGAAATGTTTGAAAATACAAGGTATTTTTTTGCCTCACAATTAATTGCCTCCTACTCACAGGAGCCCTGAAAGAGGCTACTGTAAATGTTTACTGTGGTGAATTCGCCCTTCTTACAGGAAACTGACTGTGCCTAATCTGAATGGTTCAGATTGCCAAACTAGAAACTGAAACAGATTTGTTCAGAAGATGTTAGGTTTTGTTTCTGATTTTTATGCAAAATCTAATGAAGCTTAAGCCATGAGTATGTATGCATACTGGCATTCTTCCCTTCTGGGAGTGAGTGCTCTTGCTGGCTCTCCTTTAATTCACTTAATACGTTGTTACACAAACTACAGAGTGTAGCTGTGCCGGGCAATAAGCTAGACCTGTATTGTCCAACATTGTAGCCACCAGCCACATGTGGTACTGAGCCTTTGAGCTGTGGCCATCCTGATGGAAAAATGCTGGATGTGAAAATACAAAAATTTCAGTTAAATAAAATCTTTGTAGAATACCTCATTAATAATTTGTATAGTGATTAAATATTATTTGAAATGGTATTTTTGACATACTGGATTATATAAAAAATAGGCTTTAACCTTATTGCATCTCTTTCTTTTTAGTTTGTTTTGATATGGCTATTAAAAAACTAAAAATAACAATGTGGCTCTAATTATAGTGAAGTGGACCAGTATCATTCCAAACTGAAAACGCAGAAGCAAGAGTTTGCCTTTTAAGTAGCGTCATCTTTTACCCACCTGGAAAACAAGTGACTAATACATGAGGATATCATTGAGTAAATGTTTCCATGAGTTTGTGGGCATTCTGTTGTTTCTGTTGCTGTTCAAGTCCAGCCTTAATTCATGGTGATCTGATAAATTGCAAGGGATTCCTTCAGTCTTCTTGTATCTGTTGAGGCTTGCTTTGTGCCTAATTATGGCCAATTTTTACAAAGTCTCCATGAGGTGCTGAGAAGAGGTATATTATTTTGGTTTTGGGTGAAAGGTTCTGTAGATATCTGTTAGATCCATTTATTTCATAGTTTCATTGTTTCTCTGTTTAGTTTTTTTCTATCACCTGTCGATTGGTGAGAATGGGGTGTTGAAGACCCCCATTATTAATGTATGGGCTTCAGTGTGTGATTTGAGCTTTAGTAAAGTTTCTTTTATGAATGTGGGTGTCCTCGCATCTTGGGGATAGATGTTCAAAATTGAGACATCATCTTGGTAGACTTTTCCTTTGTTGAGTATGAAGTGTGTCCTTCCCCATCTCTTTTTATTACTGTTGATTTTGGTTGAAAGTCTATTTTCTTAGATATTAGAATGGCTACCCCAACTTGTTTCTGGTGTCTGTTTGCTTGGAAAACCTTTTTCAGACCTTTACTTGAAGATAGGGTCTATCATTGTTGCTGAAGTGTTTTCTTCAACACAGCAGAATGATGGATCCTATCTGTTACGTATCCAGTCTGTTAGCTTGTGTCTTTTTATTGGGGAATTGAGTTCATTGATGTTGAGAGATGTTAATGACCAATGATTGTTAGTTCCTTTTATTTTGATATTGGAGGTGTTACTGAGTAGGTGTAATTCTCTTCTTTTGGTTTTGCCATGAGATGATTAATTTCTTGTGTTTCCCTGGGTGAAGTTATCCTTCTTGTATTTGAATTTTCCTTCTAGATCCTCTATAGGGCTGGATTAGTAGAAAGATATTGTTTAAATTTGTTTTCTCCATCTATAGTGACTGAGATTTTGCTGAGTATAATAGTCTGACCTGGCATCTGCGGTCTCGTAGGATCTATACAACATCTGTCTAGAACATTCCGGCACTTAGAGTCTCTATTGAGAAGTCAGGTGTAATTCTGATAGGTTTGCCTTTATATGCTACTTAACCTTTTTTTTCTTGAAGCTTTTAATATTCTTTCTTTGTTCTGTACATTTAGTGTTTTGATTATTATGTGGTGGGAGACTTTGCTTTTCTGTTCCAATCTATGAAGGCCCTGAAAGGGGTAGGAACTCCACAGGAAGACTAACAGAGTCATCTAATCTTGACCCCTAGGAGTGCTGAGACTAAGCCACCAACCAAAGAGTATACACAGGCTAGAATGAGGATCCTAACACATAGGTAGCAGACATGCAGCTCAGTCTTCATGTCAGTCTCCCAACAACCAGAAAGGAGGCTATTCCTTGAGCTATAGCCTGACTGTGAAATCCATTCCCCAACAGGGCTTGTCTGGCCACAATGGGAGAGCATACACCTAACCCTGAAAAGACTTCATGTGTGAGGGTGGGGAGCATGGGATATCCAGGGGAAGGGTGAGGAGGAGGAACTCTGTGAAGGAGAGACAGGTAGGGGGCAGCATTTGGGGTGATAAATAATTAACTGATTGATTAGTTAATTTTTAAAAGACATGAAGGTATCATTTACAGATGCTCACTATAAGAACACCTAATACTACATTGGGTTAGGAAATTGTTTTCAGATAACTCTGTAAAGTCCTTATGATGGTCAGTAATGTTGATGTGACAGAATCCAGAGTCACCTGGAAAGTCTCAAATGAGGAGTTATCAGATACATTTATTGATTGATTGATTGATTGATTCATTTAATTGATTAACTTTACATCCCAATCGAAGTTTCCCCTACTTCCTCTCCTCCAGTCCTTTCTCCCTATCTCCCCTGCCTCCATCTGGTCCTAAGTTTCTCTTCAGAAAAGGGGAGGTCACTGTAAGAGACTTTCTTAATTAGGTTAATTGCAGTGGAATGACCTATCTTGTAGTGCTTGTCACTACAGGAGAGAAAAAGCTGAACACAGTATTTATTGTGCTCTACATCATGACTCTGGATACCTTGTGACTGACTAACTCTCTCAAAATCTTGCTACTGAGGCTTCCTTGCTATGCTAGGCTGTAACCTGGAACTGTGAGCCAAAACGAACTCTTTCTTCCTCAAATTGCTTTTATCAGGGTACTTTTATAACAGCAACAGGAAGAAGAAGTAAAATGGGTTCTTCCACCAAATATCTACATTCTAATCTCTGGAGTTATATGAACATCACTCCATGTTTATAAAAGAGGACTCTGGAATGTTCATAAGCAGAACTGTCCATGATAGCCAGAAAATGGAAACAATGCCTTTCAACAGATGATTGGATAATGAATATCTGGTACATGTGCACTATGGAATGCTATTCAGCTGTAATAGAAACTGAAATAGAAAGTCTCATACAAATGGCTGCCTAAATGAGACTGGAATAATGGCAATATCAGTGGATACGTTAACATGGGAGGGGAAATTTTTACAGGGTCCAACCTCTAGACAAAGAACTACAGGCAACTACTGACTGCTAGGATTAGGAAAATGAACTCCTCCCAAGGAAGAGCCTCTTTATTAGTGGTTCAATGCAGAGTGGTGTACAGAAACAATGAGAACAGATGCAGCAGGTTATATTTATATTGTGTGTGTGTTTGTGTGTGTGTGTGTGTATGTAAAATACACAAACATATTTAATGCATTCTTGCAATTTGATCACATTTGGGATCGTGAAAAGATTATCGTAGATTGTTCAAGTAGGACAATTACAAACACCAGGAGTCTTAAAAGTCCAGGGAGAAGTCAGGGGAGATTTGGCAGCAGCAGGAGAAGTGCCGATGGGGTGATGGTTTAGTATTATGAAAACTAAAACTTTAATATAACAATGAAGAGAAGGAGGGAGGGCCCCGAATAGAGGATATGAAAAGTGAAGGAGTGGGTTCTCCAGAGCCTCCAAAAACATACCCTAGGGAACGTCTTCAACCTAGAGAGATTGTGTTGGCTCTTAAGGTACCAAACTGTAAAATGGTAATTGTGTGCTGTTTCCAAACATGCAGTGTGGGGTAATCTGTTAAGGCAGCAGCAGAAAACAATATAACAGAAAAAGTGATATGCAAAGTTAATGCTCAACCGTCATCCATCTTCTACATCCATCTGCTACCACAGTGGGCCACACTCCTAGGTTCAGCAGCTATTTGCATGTCATTTTGGAGTGTTTGGTCATTACTATTTGTGTTGCTGGGGATACAGCTAGGGGCTCAGTCCACAAGGTAAGCTCTTTACCACTGAGTTTAACCCCCTGGCCCCTCTGCAGTGCTTTGCAGTACCCTGTTTCAATGCCCACCATCCATCTGGGTGTTTTCTTCCACCCAGACAGGTACTGATGTAAGTGAGGTGGTGGGGATTATACCTCTCTTTGTCTTTGGGTCTTGGGATGACAGCTTGTCACTATTTTTTTGTAAACTGTCCTTGGGTTGTTTGTTTGGCACTCTATTTGATCTTTCTGTTCACCGCTGGAATGGGTGATCTGCAGCTTTTTGCAATCATTTCAGAATGAGAATAGAAAATCGTAACTTCAAAGTGAAGAGATTTTGTTCACGTTGTGAATAAATAGCCAGTGTGTGACAGAATTCAGATCTGTCCAACTCTAAAAGCCATATTATCTCTTTTAAGATCATGCCTAAAACCACATGGTTTCATTTGCTGAGACAGTATTAGCAGATCAAAACTAAAGAACTATCAGACTGAACTGCTGTGTTGTTCATTGGTTTTTAAGATTCCCTGGGCACTTTCTAAGTGACTCCAAGGGTTGGAAATCCATCCATGACAAGGAAAAGCAGGCCCTACCTTCAGCAAGCTCACATTTTAATGAGATATAGGGAAGAGGATAACGCAGTTAGTGTTCCTGAAGCCCCAGATTCTACAGCTTGGGGATGCCCATCGAATTACAGATAATATTACTATGTTTTATTTCACATGACAAGTCCTGGTAAGTTTACTGCCAACCACCTTCTATGATTCCTCCAAATCTACCCAGTCCTTAGTTACTGGTCCACTTTAGTCTTTTAAATTCTAAGGAGGACTGAAATAGTTTGTCAAAACTGTAAGAAGTGGGGTGTGGGAAACAGCTCCACATTAAAGCACTTACTGTGCAAGCAAGGTGGCTGCAGTTCAGATCCTACAACCCAGAGAAATGTCAGGAATGGCTCAACATCTAATCTAGAACTTAGAAGTAGAAATAGGATTGCTTTTAGCTTGAGAGGCTAGCCTGAGTTACCTGATGAGTTCAGGCCAGCCTCACCTCCATTGTGAACTACTATCTCAAAAGAAAGAATGGCAGTGGGAGGAGATAGTCTTAATGCTTCAACAACACAGAAGACCAACTGTAGTGGCCCACACTGGATATCTCAGCACTTAGCTGAGGGAAGAACATTGCAACTCTTTTTGAGAGGCTAGCCTGGACTACACAGAGAATTCTTGGCCAACCGGAGATATAGTGTGAGACTGTCTCAAAAGGAGGAGAAGGGAGACAAGGAGAAAAAGACTTTCTTCCTAGTGCTCAAACAAATTGCACAGGAGACCTGAATGTTGAGGCACACAGTGGAAATTCGAGCATTTGAAAGGCTGAGACGGAGGATTTGAGTTCTAGACCAAACTGGGCTACAAAGGATGAACATGCTTCAAATAGACAAGCAAAGCAGCAAAAAGATGAAGTACACTGAGAACATATACCTGACAGAAGAAGCAGACAATAAACATTCTTGCTATCATCATTCTTGTGTACTATATTAGCTAGACATTATTGTTACATGAAAGTTATGTCAGTAAAGCTATTATGAAAACAACAATACTTAAAAACTATATATAAGTTGACAATATTTCTTTCAATATATTTCCCTCCAAATATCTATGGAAAACAGAACAGAATTATCTAAGTATAATATGCAGTTGAGTTTTCAGTTTGTGTTGTGGTTGTATTTTGATACTAATTCCACTTTCTTGGGAGGGCTACACATGAAAAATGAGTCACATACTCAGGCGACTTCTTGTGAATCATCCCCTAATGAATAAAAGAGCAAATCATTGGGCAGGTAGGCATGACTGCTGGGTTGGAGAAGGGAAGAGAGGAGGCAGGCCCGCTGTGGCAGAGAGAAGTGAGGTTTAGCACGGGAATGTGGAACTTTTTTATTATTTCCCACAACAAGTTTGAAATTGGCATTTTCAATTTTATTAATAGTATTATTATTGCAAAAGATACGCTAAAGGAACTCTTCCTTTATTTTTTAGTTCTTCAAGTGGTATCCTTTCAAAGTAACTATCAAAGGCTGGATTTGTATAACAGAATGTCATCTGCTGTGAACTATGGACTATTTACTCTTGAACAGTTATAGCACCATCTACCCCATATAACTTTTGGTCAGCCATCAAGAGGGCTCTGCTACATACTATAATAGGAAATTATATTAGTGCCTTCTTCAAGAGTAAATATACATCGTATAGGCTCTGTTTCCCTGTAGATTCTTAACTAATGCAGTCTTCTAAGAATTTTTATTAGTCATGTTCCTTTTAGAAAAGCTCAGAACCTATGATTTCAGGAGCTCTTCCTGGAGACAGCATGATACAGGACACAGACACAGGCTTTAAAGGCATGCTGCCTCTGCAATTAGCTTTAGACATGTACCATCATCTTCTCAGCCTTAGCTTCCTCTTGTGGAGATTGTCAGCAGTTATAAGGCTTAACCATGGCTTGGAAGTAACTTGGCTACAGAATAAATGTTCAATAAAGCACACAAGCTTTGCTAACTACTAAAGGTAATATTTTTTAGTTCATTGTCTGAGAAGTCTATACATACATATATGTCTGATCAAAGCCACTTCCCTAATCTCTAACTTCTCCCATATTTCACCATCATTTTTCCCTCCCAACTCCACGCACTATTTTTAAAGCTGAATCCAGTTGGTGAGAGTGAGTCCAATTGGTGAGAGTGGAGCCATCCACTGGAATATGGACAATCTACCAGGGCCTCAACACTTATAAAAACAGACCCTACCCCTCTCCCACAGCCATCAGTCGCCAATAGTTCCTCAGCTAGGAGTTCAATTTGTAAGTCCTCTCCCCTGTAGGTGGGAGAATTTGGGCTGAAAGGACCAATATTTTGTACCTCTTAATACATTAGGGTCATCACTAATTTGTCTGTTTCCCTGTAGCCTCATTTGAGCTAGAAGAAACATATATCGTTTGAAACAGGTTTGACAATCCTGGCTTTTATTCACTAATCCATATTCAACAAAGGACCCTGGCCTACTTTTTTCATCTCTCAGCATATTATAACCTTCAGGTGATCAACAGCATTGTTTAGCTGCATCCGTCTCTATAAAGTTATTCATAATAAGATCACAATTAGCTATAATTACCTCCAGAGACTAAATTGTAATCATCAGAAAATGGAATTAAATTTCCATATTCTAAAGGAATTTGAGGGCTGAAGCATCATGCCTTTTTAGTAAGCTATTCATTTGCTTGTGATTTTGCACAAAATTATACTTCAGAACACTAAACTGAGTAGGGCAGCACCCAAGCCCTTTACCCACAACCTGGTATTTCACTGGCTACTGCTCTTCTTGGAGAAAGAAAGAAGATAGACTATCTGCCAGGGATTGTTCTTTATCTGGTTTCATCCTGACAGCAACTCCATAAAGTAGGCACTAGAAATCACATTTTAGTCTATTGAAAACTCAGGCTTAAAAGGTTAAGTCAAGTTACCAAATGTCATCATTATTCAAGCCCAGTCCAAACTCCATTCAAACTCAACTGTTTCTGATACCACACCACCTTCTTCAGATCAGCAACAATATTTTTTTTCTTTCAAATCACAATTCTATAACATGAGCAAAAAAGTTCTATCTCTGTGTTGAACAAACTTTACTAAGTATAGCATTTGGGCATTACCCTTATAAGAATTGAATCCCCATAATGTCACATGATCTAGAACAACATGAATCTGGGTCAGGCTCCTCTTTCCCAAACCAAGGCCTTCAGAGAATTGATCAACTGTACTATTCACCCTAATAATCACCTATGCAAACCTCTGACTCTTTCATTTCATTTCCAAGGCCTTTTCTTAAACCTCAGCTATTCAGTCTTATGACTCTGCAACCTTGTTGTCAGAGAAGTTATTTCATATCCAATCACTTATCATTTGTACACTTTTACTTTATTGATTATTCCCATTTCAATCATTCTTTGATTTCTGTAACCTTCACTGTATGGACACTTCTTATTTCTTCCAACTTGTCACCACAATTTATTTTCCTTCTCATTCAACTTTCAGTTAGATATCTACCCTTTACTGTTGTTTTTGAAACAAGTTTTCATGTACCCCAGACTGTCCTTGATCTGTAGCCAACAGTGAATTTCTGGTCCTCCTACTTCCAATTCCAAAGTTCTGGAATATAGTTGTATACCACTGTGCCAATCATGCATGTTAGATAAACACTCTACCCACTGAGCTGGTTGCCCAGCCCTGAGCCATCTATCAATCATTTTAATAAAACTCTTACAAATACCCTACAGTCTTTTATTCATTTTATTATTCCTTTCTGACAAAATATCTAGCCCTCAATAAATTGAGCTATTTTCTTCAAAGACGCATTCCCAAATCCAACCCTTATAAGAAAAATACCATACAATGCATGGTACATGATAGGCACCATTGGTTTCACTAATGAGTATATGATAGCCATCTTCAAACTGACATGCTGTAGTTTCCTGTAACCTTGATGTGTCCTTATTACATCTGCATGTTTCTTTCCTTCATTTTCCTTACGCAGCTTACATGCTTACATCTATTATTTCACTTAGAAAGCAAACTAGCAAACAAAACCTCTGTTAAATTCATGCAATAAACTCCTTCATGCCGGAACTATTTCCCCTACCTTATCCTTAGGAAATGTCCCCAAAATACATCTGTTGCTTGGTGCCAGTGAAATGTTGTTTGGAGAAAACAACATTTTGTTGGAAAAAACTTTCATTGGAAAGTTACTGGATCTTAATGGCTCTGACCTCTCTGACTGAGTAATCCCTTCATCGATTCACAGCCTAAGGAATTTGAAATGATGCTTTGTTAGGAAAAGGAACTCTTTGTGCTTCCTGTGAGGAAAGCAGCTTTCCTCTGACAAGTACTCCCATCTACAATGTTCAGCCTTGACAAAGGCCCAAGGCAATAGGGCCAAGAAACTGTGCATTGAAAAATATAATGTTACAACACTGTGAGAACTTGGAGATATATAGATATAGAAATGATAGATAGATAGATAGATAGATAGATAGATAGATAGATAGATGGAGAGAAAGAGAGAGAGAGAGAGAGAGAGAGAGAGAGAGAGAGAGAGAGAGAGAGAAAGAGAAAGGTTTTCATTTTGATCCCTTTTGTGGAACATGGGATTACTTCAGATTGTCTGCAGCAACTATGATTTGCCTCATGCTCTAGCAGAGCTGTGGTTTTACCAGCTGCAGATAGTTTCTGTGATTGTATGATGTTTGAAATTCTGGAAACTTTTCAGAGGCTATATAAATGGTAGGGTCCCAAGAGGTTGTCTGGGTTGTTGGTTGGTTGCTGTTGGTTGTGATTTGTTAAATAGTCCTACGCAAAGAAGAAACAAGAAGAAGTTAGATATCCTGACGGAGAAGATCAAACTTGCCTCAGGGAACCCCATACCCCCAATCAGAAGAAAGTAGCCTAATGTCAGAAGCCATAATGGGACAAGCTAATAATTAGCAGGTGATCATCCAAAATGGCTTGCCTTGGATTATTATATAATCTGCAACAAGTGAGTCCTTATTCAGCAAGGCTGTAAGGGAAATATTTTAGGAAAGATTCCTGCTATTAATATGCTTCCTGCTGTTAATATGCTTTTCCTGTTGTTATTATTATTAAACATATGTAACAATCACTAAGCAATAGCACACCCCTTTGGAGCAGATCTCTGCAGCTCCATGAAGATATACTGTCTTGTAGTGATGCTATATAGACAAATAGATGACTTCTTAAGCCTTGATGATGATCCTATAAGAATTCTTAAAATTATATCAATGATTATTAAGCTCTTTTATAGTGGGACTGCTATTAGATTCCTTTCTGATAGTCAAAACTGCTATGAGAACTCTGCCAGTCTCCCAAGTGTCATCAGCTAACTGCTCTTAGATAGTAACCAGATTTTCTCCTCCTCAGAGCACATTCCAAGAGATTGTAAAACAATTAACCAAAGGTCACTCAAAGGGAACTCTTGATTTATTACAGGTGCTAGGACAGAAGATAAAATATAACCTGAGTTTATCTACACAAAACTTCACTAATTTCTTAGTTATAGTTTTAAACCTTCAGTGAACCTGTGGCTCTAGACAGGTGATGGATGTTTAGCCAGATAATTACTCCTAATGGATATGCATGTAAACATTCTCTGTTGTAAACTTCTATTTCGATTTATGATTTTATTTTTGGTGTGAACTTGTGATGATCTTTGTAACATGTGATCATGTACTCTAAAAGATTTATAAGTACTGAAGACAAAGGCAAGGAAGGAGTAGTCGTAGATGTAGTAGTAGTAGCCACCGTTCGTCCCTTCCTTTCCTTTTGCTTTGCCTATAATTCTTTCCTTTAGAACTTTTTCCGCATTAGAATGTTTCCCTTTTTCCCACTTAGGACCTTTCCACTTTTCCCCTTAGATAGCTTTTATAGGAAACTTTTTACACTTAGTAAGAAAGAATACTCCTCCACCACCAAGCCAGGGCCGGCCCCCAGCAGTCTAATTATAATGTCATCTCCTTTTCCTCTATCATTTTTTCTCTCCTATCTAGTGGTAGGAGTTTGAAAGGGTGGAAGAAAAAGGGTTGAAAAGAATGGAAGAGAAAAGAACATACAAGGTAGAAGAAAAATATGCTACATTACAGACCAAAGTAATAATTTGTCCTTATGATTGATTGTCTTAAGTATTTTATCACAGCAATAGAAAGTGGATTGTCCCATAGCCCTTTTCAGAAACTACACATGAATGACATATCTCTCTCAGTAGACTTTCTTCCACTTCCAATGTATCACTTTGTTCAACTTATAAACATGCTTAAATCTCCTTTCTTAAAAACAGAAACACTGTAACCACCACTACCACAACCACCACCACCACCACCAACAACAACAACAACAACAAAAAACATAAATATGAAAAAACAGAATCCTCCCAAAAATCCTACCCTGCAGCCAGAGTTTAGCTTCCCTCCTCTTCATCACCATCCAGCACCTTTGAAGAGTCTCTTCTCTCCTCCCTTTTCTTTACTCCTGAAGAGTCAGGAGTTCTGCATTCATTAGAGCCAAAGTCAATTTTTCTCTTGTCTTCTATGGCTCTACACTTATTTTCTTCTATGTCTCTGGTCATGCTTTTACAATACAAAACAATCCCTCCTTACCCCACACCCCAGGCCAATTATGGAAATTTCTCACCGCTCTGTTGTAACCCTCAGACAACTGTCTTATATGGTTTAATCTTACCTTTTGGTTTTAATTATCATCTATATCAGTGGTTCTCAACCTTCCTAATGTGTAACCCTTTAATACAGTTTCTCATGTTGTGGTGACCCCCAACCATAAATGTATTTGGTTGCTACTTCCTAACTGTAATTTTGCTACTGTTGTAAATTATAAAGGTAAATATCTGATATGAAGATCTGATATGCAACCCACAGACAGATCATGTCTACAGGCTGAGAACCACAGATCCATATAGTAATGACTCAGAAAGTTGAGTCTCTCCTACAGTCATTTCAAGTGAGCCACAGGGCTACACATGAACCTACAAGAATTTCTTCTTTGTGAAGAAGTAGGTAAAACTCACAGTGCCTTTAACTGGATTTGCTTTCTGAAAGTCACTAATCTGCAACAGACAAGCTAGATGATATGTATTTTCTATTCATGATTCTCATTCAATTGAGTTTAGCAGACAAATATTAATAGAATGCTATTAATTATATTAGTAATCTGTTAATTTCAGAATAAACATGCTGCTTAAGATCCTCCTATATTATCGTAACATTCCCTTCACAAACTCTTGTTCCTACTAAACTCTCCAGCGTCTTTTCATGTCTCTCTCTCTTAATCACTAGTTGCTATTATCCTCCTTTGAATCCATAGCCATACCATACTCTCTTTGACTGTTGACCTTCAACGTGCTAGTCATTCTACCAGAATCACTCAGTTACACTAGAAAAAAATTATTTGCAAGCTTTTCTTCAAAATGCCAGTTTAGACAATTTTTTTTTCTGTGACAGGGTGTATCTAAACCCTGATCACCAGGAAAAAAGTCATATATGTATTTACTATACATTACCATGGCTTTTAATTTTAGTAAATGGCATCATTCTTTTGATGGCTTATTTAATGCCCAGTTTCAACCATCTACTCCAATTCTGTTGGCTCAGGAGAAGTGAATGCCAGTGTTAATTATGTATGCATCTATTATCTAGGAAAAAGGATATTTCTTGATTTTTATAGGCAGATACTTATATGTAGAGATAAATTCTGATATTTATATTATAAAATAGTAGAAAAGGCTAAAGTGCTTTCAAAAATGAAAGACTAGGAGCTGGAGAGATGGCTCAGCAGCTAAGAGTACTTCTTGTAGAAGATTCACATTAGATTCATGTTAGATTAGCAAACATGTCAGTTCACAACCATCCGTAACTCCATCTCCAAGGCATACAGTGCCCACTTCTGACCTCTGTGGACACCAGGTATACACTCAGAGGACGGACAGACAGACATGTAGGACAAACATCCATAAACATAAAAATAAATTAAATCTCTAAAAAGTTTAATGAAAAGGTAAAGAAATCAGAGTTGTCATTTAAAATAAATTTTCATAAACTGATTCAGAAAAACAGTAGCAAGATATTAGGTGAAAATTAGATTTTAAACTCACTATGAAGAGCAATATCAGATTTTTATAAGACTCACATCTTGATGTCCTTCTACATTTAAACAAGAATGTTCAAAAGTATATTCACCAGAATATCATCAACCAACTGAAAGAGTCAGCTCAGAAACAGAGAGACTAATTAACATTCCTGGTCGGCTCAGGAACTTTGGAACACTTGTTCCTCTGGAATAGAAAGGCTAATTAACATTCCTTAGGCCACAGGGGTTGGGGACCGACCTTCGGGAAGAGGAGGCCCAGAGTACAAGGCCACATTCCACAGGATAGACCGTTGGCCACCCACAAACAAGGGAGGTCCCTGTCACCTCATTCCCTAAAGACCCATCAGTTTAAAAGTCACAATGTTCTGCCAATCATAGTGTGCCTAGTCACTGTTTCTCTATTCTACCCCTTAAACTCTATAAAAACTGACCAAATGGGCTGCTAGGGTCACCAATCCACCTTCGGTGTAGGACGACCCCAACGCATTGGATCATTAAAATTCCTCTTGCTTTTTGCATCGATTCTCATCTCCTCACGGTTCACTCAAGGAGTCTCTGGTAAGCTAAGGCTCACCAGAGTCTTATACAACAGTATTTCTGGCATTAGCAACTGAGCTGTACTTAACATTCTTCATCATGAGCATGTGTGGGTTAGTTAGCATTAGCTACTTTTCTTGTTGCTATGACAAAATTATCACAAAGCTAAGACCTGATGAAGGAAAAGAGTAAAGTACTAGGGTCCTACTATCTCCTTAAGATCACATCTAATTGACTTGAAGGCCTCTACACTGTCCCAAATCTTAAAGAACCCTCCACCTACCAATAGCACAAAATGAGTCCCAAACTGGAATTATGAAACTGATCTTTAGGAGATATTCTGGATCTCCACTACAGAAATGTGGTGGTCTTATAATCAGGGAAACATTCTCTTTTTAATTGAAACTTTTAAAATAAAATTGTTAAGGAGTGTTTTGGCACACCCCCTTTCCCTGTGGGTAACAGAGAGGGATTTTTATTTGTTCTTGACAAAATAAGTAGAAATACAAGAGGCAATTCACACTGAGTTGTGGCTGTCGGGCAGGCAGATGGCATGTTGTCGCTGTTCCTACAAGACGAGGGTAGCGGCTGAGGCTCCTACCATCTGTTGATCAGGGATGTTTTGCAGGTCTTTGCAAAGATAGGTTTTAGTTTTTACAAATTCAACACACCAGGGACACTTCTGCTTAAGGAACACCATTTGACAGTAAAGATTAGCTACTTCTAGTTATTTTAGTAAAAGCTTTCTCAAATCAGGACTATATTCATACATATTTAAAAACTTGCAATCAGAAAGAACCAGAAGTAAAGTCTGTCCTTTCTGACTTTGAAAAAATATATATAACCCAATATTCCTTTGAAAATACCATGAATGAATTCTGTGTTCAAATAATAATGCATCCCTTAGAGTATATAAGACGAACACCCATGAGAGAAGCACTGTCATGCCAACCATTCAGTTCGTGGACCTGAAACAATGAAACACAAAGGTGTTGAACTGAGATAGCCCTACACCTAAGTTCTAACTATTCACAGGAGTGGTTATATGAACTTGTGGAAGTCTCCTATATTTTTTCTGGCCCTCAGTTTCTTAGCTTACAAAATGCTCTCGAGATATGAAAGAAAAAAAGCATAACTTTGAATTCCCAGGTCACTGCCTGGTCTGCAGCAAGTGCTTGGTTTGTAGCAATGTAAACAGAGTCTCATTGACAGACAGTAAGAGCTCATTTTGCAACTACTCAAGTACCTACTGCAGACTACACACTAGAGAGACAATATAAAGAAAGAATCCAAGCCCTCTGGCCTTTCCAAAGAATCCAAGTCCTCTGGCCTTTCCATGTCCATGATAGGCTGAATAACGTCTCTCCCCATGAAGATGTGAGCATCTTCATTTCCTGAATTAATGAAAATTGCTTTAAATGGGAAAAGGTTCTTTTCAGATGTAATTAAATTATGGCAACTCAGATCAGGAGAGTCCTAAATTATCTGAGAGAGCCCATGTAATGACAAGGATCCTTAGAAGAAAAGACAGAAGACATAAAAATGGAAGAGTAAAACATGGGGTGATGGAAGGAAAGGTGGGAAGCCAACGGAGGCAGGTGGCCTGCAGGCACTAGGAAAGGCAAGGGAGTGAATGTTGCCTCTGCCTGGGAGGAGCAAACGCTGCCAGCACCTTGGTGTTAGTCCAGTAAGACAGATTTCAGACTTGAGAACCTTAAGAAGATAAATCTGCTATCTTCAGCCACTAAGCTTATTATAAACATTCGTTACAACTGCCTTAGGAAACTAATAAACTGGGGAGAATTAAACTGCTAATTATATAATGATTAATTCAATTGTAATAAGTGTGTTGATGACTAAGTAAATAAAAAGGAGTTAGCAAAAGTATCTGGAGAACAGGACACTTCCTTTGAAGGGCTGATTTTCACTTTTGATCTTCAAACTAAAAAACATATTTACAAGGCAAAAGGAGTGAGCGAACAGAAAAATACTCTAGGCACAGAGAAATACTTGTTAAGAAAATGCTAGCTCAGAGTGGCTGGATCACAGCCAGAAAGGTGTATGAGGAGCATGAAGAAACTGTGACGAAGGGTGTGGCAAATAGGAAGAAAGGGTTTCACCTTGCAATGCTTTGCTAACCTGTTTCAGATCAACCCTCTTCACTGAGGACCTCTAGGAAAACTGGAGGAAAAAGACTGGTTTTGGTTGCTTGTTTTCTCTTAATCTACTAAAAACATTTCTGAACTATCAAGTCCATAATTGCTTGGAGTTTCCTAGACAGAGGAAGATCAGAGGTGAACTGGAGACCTGGCAACATTTTTTTCTATCAAAACACTTTCTGATTCAAGGGGAACAGCTAAAAGCCTATAAAATCTGAGTAAAATCCTGTAGTGGCCTAGTGGCAGGGATACCGAAGTTATAGGGCAAAAAAGCCTCTACTCCGAGAATTCCAATAAACGTGGCTCTGCCATCCCTGTGAGTCAATGAGGGAAGAATAGTAGCAAAAGTCTAAAACAAAAATTAGATTTCATAAATGTGGTCATATTGAGAAGTAGAGATAAAGGGGTACACTGACCCCAAATCACCTTCAGGACACCAACATAATCCTTCAAGTTAAGTAGAGTAGGGAGAAGAGGTGTGCATAATTAAGTAGTTTTAGTCACAGTGCTTTGTGGCTGGTTATTATCCCAGTGTGGGTCCTGCCAGGTGCTTGGTTGTTATCCCTGTTGTCATTGAGGGGGCCAGCCGGTTCCTAGAAGATGAACACACTGTCTCAAAGGCAAAGCCTTGTCACTGCAGTTAATTGCCCTAATTTGAGGAGGAAGCTGTGATCTGTCTGTCCTTTGGTTTTCCATTGCTTGGAGACAGTTTTAATCCCTTAGCATAAAAATGTTTGTCAATCAGTCCAGCTTTTAATTTGTCTTAACCTCTTTTCCTTGTAGTATCAAGGAACAAACCTAGGTTTGCATATGCAAGTGCTCTAGGAGGAAAAACGTGAAAGGAGCAAATGATTTTTACAACCTAAACCCAAAAGGGCAGGTCGAACAATTTGAAAACTGAGCAGACATTTGTAAAATCTTCTAGGCTGGAGTTGGAGCTGAGAGTCCATCAAGACTCTAGTTGAGGACTTAGGGAAGTCAAGGATTTAAGGAAAAAAAAAATAAGTCATCCCTCAAAATGCTTCAAGCTCTACTGTAGACAGTTTAATCAGTCAGTGATGAAGGTTACTATAGCCACATCTACCTGCCAAGTAAAACCAAGCCCTCCCTTCAGACAGACATGAGCTTTGCAGCCTTACATGCTTCTACCAATTTTATATGCAGAATATTCAACACACACACACATGAGAGAGAGAGAGAGAGAGAGAGAGAGAGAGAGAGAGAGAGAGAGAG
>NW_021604674.1:551784-583157 GCF_004785775.1 Grammomys surdaster | reverse complement strand
AGAGAGAGAGAGAGAGAGAGAGAGAGAGAGAGAGAGAGAGAGAGAGAACCAACATGAAATACTGAACTGAAAACAAGACAACAAAAAATAAACGCACAAGTCATCCAGAAAATGGAGTTCTCTGACTTAGGATTTTGTTTATAGTGTATAAAGATACAAAAGATAAGGGGGTGCATGGTAAGAGAACCGAGGAAATTGTAATTCAAATGAAAAACTTTAGGATAGTACATGTACTAATTAATAATGAGCATCGAGAAGTTGGTATAGAGGCTTAACAGGATATTGGGCTGTGTGGTTGAGGGAAAAAATAATGAGATTCAAGATAAGTAAATACTCAGATGAAAGAAAAGTGAAGTTGAAAACTAACACTAAAGGCATTTCAAAAAATCGTATAGAAACTTACTGTGGAATATTCCTAAAATATTTCCATACAAATATGTTTAAATGAAAAAAATTGTTTAAATGAAGTTATACTATAATGAGGCAATGATGTCCCTTCTAGACACTGCAGGTCAGGAAATAAGAAGCCCAGTATCAGGAAGGGGTCACCACTTTTGCCATTGTGGTCAGTGAGGTTCCACAGAATCCCAGGCATTTCAAGTTATTAGCAATGCTCTTGGTTATGCTCCAGAAGTTAATGGTAAGACCTTACCACTGAATAGATAACGGACCTGAGTTGTAGAACTCGATGTAATCAAGCTGGTACTTATCTGGACGCTTCATCCCCACCAGATAACTATCCTGCTGCTGGAAGGTGCTATGCATGTTACCAAAAGAGAAAGCAATTTTCAGAACCAAAGAGATGACTCAGCCGTTAAAGGCTAGGCTCACAACCAAAAATATAAGAGAAAGCAATTTTCAGTCTTACACAGATGTGAGCTCCAATCACAACTGGCCTGGCAAGACATGCCCACTGATACACTAACAGCATGGATGCAAAGGAGTAACAAACAACTTCATGATTGGATGTATGGCCCACTCCACAAAATGAAGTCCATACATAGTACCATTACTGGGGCCAAGAACCTGTAGGGTCATAGGCCCTACAGTAGAACCTACGACTGTTATTTTATTAAGTGGGCATAATATTAAACCAAATTCTAATGATTTATTATTGCACTCAGATTAATTTATTTCTTGGGGCTAAAGAGGTGGCTTCATGGTTCAGAGCACTAGCTGTTCTTCTGGAAAATTTGGGTTCAATTCCCAACACCCATGTAGCAGTTTACAATTGTCTGCAATTCCAATCCCAGGGGATCTGATGCCCTCTTCTGACCCCAGAGCACACATATGGTACACAGACAAACATGCAGAACAAACACCCATTCACACAAAAATAAATAAACTCAAAAGTCTGTTAGTTTACCTCTCAACCGTCATCAGAGAAGCTTTTGCTTGAAGTAGATGGCAATTAACAGTCACTAGTCAAGGTGCAAAGAATAAGAGACTACAGAATGCTCAGCCATAAACAGGACATTTATTTCACACTGCCTACTTCCAAGTCCCAGTGACCGTTGTGGAAGAGAGGGCAGAAGGATTGCAAAAGTCATAATGGTGGATGACCACCATGAAATAGTGTTTTCTGTACATATCAGGAAAGTTGCACTTATTAACTCGTATCAGCTGTGGCAGCATACACAAATTGTGCACGGGTTTAACCCAGATAAAGTCTTGGCAAGGAGATGCAAGGTGAGCAGTGAGTCTTTACTCTAGTTAAGGAGCTCCTGACAATCAATAGCTGCCTGAAGAGAGAGAGTCATCCTTCTCAAAGGTGTGGTCCCTGGTAGACTTACCAGACTCCAGTGTTCAGCTGCTCATCTAAGTGTATATGGGTAGCATAAACTATCTGTGATGGACATTTGAGAGAGAGAGAGAGAGAGAGAGAGAGAGAGAGAGAGAGAGAACAAAGCTGGGTGGATCTGAGAAGTTTGAGGAGAGGGTGTTGACTATAATCAAAATGTATTGCATGACATTCTCTAAAAACTAATAAAAAGAAGAAAACGATCTCAAGTTGTGGGTAAAAGACGAATAGAGTATAAAGAAAGATTTGTCTGGAGTAATGGGAGAAAGAGGAAAACAAAGAAAAAGATGAAACAAAGAAATGGAAACATGCAATCACCTTCAACTCTAATAAGATGAATGAAGCCACTAGGAGCCAAGCAAACTAATAATGAAGGAAATTAAACTTGCACATGGCATCAGAAGACAAGAGGAAAGCAATGCATAAGAAACTTCAAAGCAGCAGGATTAAACAGATTCCCTAATTGAAAGAGCAGAAGACACAGGACAAGATTACACCTTCAGCTGTCAATGTTTTAAAAGACAGTCATTCTCAACCTGAACCTTGTGGAGGGAAAAATCAAGAAAATAGAAATTGCTGCTGCACTCAGAAGAAATAATAAATGTTCTTACGCAAAAACAAAAACATTAACAAGAGAATGTGAAGTGATATAAAATGAGAAGAAAGGAAAGCATATGGGTGAATAGGAGTGTGTGTTGACTCGCAGTAAAAGAGAAGTTAAAATCCAGTAAGCGTGAAACTATATAAAGAGTGTTCTGTATCATCTGAAAATGGTTTAAAGTGCTAATTGATATTGTTCTGTGTCTATAAAACACATGATTTCAGATATAATTGTGGAAAGAATAGTTAAATAATTCATATTAAGTATGATGATGGGGAACAGAAAAAATTTAGATTAATCTAACAGAAACCAAAATGTTTAAGTTAATGAACATCAATAAAAAAAAAAAACAACAACAACCCAGAAAAATAAATGAAAGCAAGTAGAAGAAACCCAAAACAAGTAGAATACATACAAATTCAAATGTTCAATGATTATAATAAATACAAGTAGATCAAAAAAATCCAGATATATTCTGTTTACAGGAAAACACAGGTAAGAGTTTGCAATGTTGTTGTGTGGCTCATTGTAAGTTTTCCTGTAGGACTGCCTTACATAGATTAACTTGTTGAACAGTGTAAGCCTCTGTTAGGTTTCCTTTTTCCTCTTCCTCTTGTTATTATAGTTTTAGTTTATTTCAGTTACTAAGACAAGTATGTTAAATGTACAATATAGAATTTTCCCACTTTTCTTATTGAATTCTTATTGCTTGTGTTCAGAACATTTTGAAGTCCCATTATTTTTTTTATTAGTTATTTTATTTATTTACATTTCAAATGTGTCCTCCTTCCCTGTTACCCCTCAGCAACCTCCCTATCCCGTGCCCACTCTCCCCTACTTCTATAAGGGGCTCCTGCACCCATCCATCCATACACTCCAGCCTCATCATCCTAGAATTCCCCTACCTTGGGTCATCGAGCCTCCACAGGACCAAGGACGTCCCCTCCCATTGATACCAAATAAGGCAATCTTCAGCTACATATGCAGCTGGAGCCATGGGTCCCTCCATGTGTACTCTTTGGTTGGTGATTTCATCCCTGGGACCTCTAGGGTGTCTGGTTGGTTGATAGTGTTCTTCTTTCTTTGGCGTTGCAAACCCCTTCAGCTCTTTCATTCCTTCCCCTAACTTCTCCATTGGGGTCTCCATGTTCAGTTCAATGGTTGGCTGCAAACATCCACATCTGTATTAGTTCAGCTCTGGCAGAGCCTCTCAGGGGACAGACAGACCAGGCTCCTGTCAGCAACCACTTCTTGGCATCAGCAATAGTGCATGGGTCTTGTGGCTGCAGCTTGGATGGATCCCTGGGTAGGGCAGTCTCTGGATGGTCTTTCCTTAAGTTTCTGCTCCACTCTTTGTCCCTGCATTTTCTTTAGACAGGAGCAATTCTGGGTTAATATGTTTGAGATATGTGGGTGGCCCTATCCCTCAACCGGGGGCCATGCCTAACCACTGGATATGGTCTCTACAGGTTCTATCTCCCCTTTGTAGGGTATTTTGGCTAATGTCATCCCCACTGGGTCCTGGGAACCTCTTGCTTCTCTGGCCTTAGTCCACATGCTTTTTTGATGCCTCTGTTGATTTTGTGAAAACTTGGGGAAATGTATACATTTTAAAATGATTTTATAGTTTAGTAAGAGTAATTTTAAAAATTAACTGGGAAGTGGGGAAGTCATTTTGACACAAACTAATTATCTTCTTTTCTTTACTTTACTTTTTCTTATTTCTATTCTTTGAGCAGGGTCTCTCTACATAACACAGTCCTGGAACTTGCTATGTAGAGCAGACTGGCCTCCAATTCAAAGAGAACCCCCTGCCTCTAGCTACTGAATGTAAGTGTGTGTCACTGTACCCAGCAAATTATCTTCTCTTAGTTCCATATTTTAAAAATATCTAACACTAATGTCCTGAGCATGAAGATACTTGAGACCTACACTTTCTGATATGACATCCACATTGTGATTAGGCAACCAAGAACTGTGCTTTAAATTACATTTAATGTTTATTTTTTAAAGAACAATATTTGATCAAAAGATATAAAAGATCTCAATATTAAACCTAAAACTTCTACAAGAAGGAGCAGGGGATACACTTCAGGACATGGATTCAGGTAAGGACCCTGGTCACCAAGTAATCAAGACAAACAGGGAAGGATTTTACAGAATTTAAAAGCTTCTTTATCACAAACAAATCAACACACACACACACACAACCGTTAATCAACTGAATTCCTATAAAATAGGAAGAAATCTCTGCCAGCTATACATTTGCAGAAGATTGTGTCTAGAATAAATGATGGATTCAAAAAAAACAGAAAACAAAAAACTAAACACCAAGTGAACAAATCAATTTAAAAGTGGTGTTATGACACAGGACAGGAATTTCTCAGAAGAAGAAATAAAAATGGCTAAGGAATATTTTTTAAAGTATTCATCCTCATCCATCAGGAAAATGCTAATTAAAACTGCTTTGAGATTTTACCTTACTCCAGTAAGATTAAAAAAACAAAGACAATAGATGTAGTCAGAATGTAGGGAACAGGGGGTCCTCATACATGATTGGTGGGAGTGAAAACTGTACAGCTGCTAGGAAAATCATCATGCTAATTCCTCAAATAAACAAACAAACAAATATAAATCTATCATATGTATAACCTAATTATACCACTCATGGACATATACTCAAAGAACTCTGTATCTCACTATTGAGACATCTGCCCATCCTTTTTCACTGAGGTCTTGGTGACATAGCATGAAAATAGGTCAGATGTCCATTAGCTGGTGAATGGATAAAGAAATGTGGTAACCACTGACATTTTATTTATGTGTAAAGAGAAATGATATCATGAAATTTGCAGACAAAACTAGAAACCACACTGAGTGAAGTAACCTAGACACAGGAGGTCAAATGCCACATGCTCACTCATATAAACTTCACTGACTACTATTTAGACTCATAACTTTAGCTTGTGGTACCTGTAGACTTTAGGAAACAAAAAGGGGTCATTGATGAGAAGGGGAAAGAGCGATCGTAAGGGACGGGGATGTAGAATACAGGTGACATGAAAGGGAGGTGAAGAATAATGGAAAGGGGCTTGGGGGGATGGGGAAGGATGAGGAATTAGGCAGAGGAGATGGAGAGAGGAATAACTAATATTAAAGATATCTAGGACAGCCAAATACAAACCTACTATTTTATGGCTCAGTGGTTAAGAGCCCTGACTCCTCTTCCAGAGGTCCTGAGTTCAATTGCCAGCAACCACATGGTGGCTCACAACCATCTGTAATGGGATCTGATGCCCTCTTCTCATGTGTCTGAAGAGAACAATGGTGTATTCATATACATAAAATAAATAAAAAGCTTTGTATATACATATGTAAAGTGTGTGTGTGCATCTGTGTATAACATCTATGCTGAGATATACTGACAGTGTCAGATGTGCAGCCTATTTTGATGATCTATTATGCAAAAGAATTCCAAACTTCAATATCTTTCATGTGAACAAAATAGTCAAATGACAATATTTAAAATGTAATGGGTTAGATTGCATACAATTAATTGTGATGATTTCATTTTTAATATGGTCACTAGAATGCTAAATGCTACACATATAGTTTCTTTTGCTTCTCTGTTGGATAGAATTGAACTAGATGATAAATAGGAGACAAGTCTTTTTCTATTGGCATGGAGAATAAAGACGTGACTGAGTCATGAGAAGATCTTCTCTCTCCTGCAGAGGACCAGAATTCAGTTTCCAGTATCATGCCATTAAGTAGCTGGGAGATAGCTGTAACTCCAACTCCTGAAGGTCCATTGCCTTCTTCTGAAGTCCACAGGCACTTGCACTTACATGTGCATATACCCACATGGATATATACATGCATATAATTAAAAATAAAATAATTATTAGAATACATTGGCCTAATGAACATAAAACAAAAGTCAGTGGATGTTCCTCTGTTTCCATCTGATCCATACAGCCATTTTTACTTAATCAGAAACTGCTGAGAAGATTGTACACATGAAAAAATAACCATTATATATTATTCAGGTTGTCATGCAGCACCTGCTTTCCTTTCAAAAGTATCCTTCACTTCCTAGGTGGACAGCAAGCTCCTTGAGCTGTGGGGTCACATTTCTCATCTCTTATCCCAGCACTACTTGTCTAACCAAGTATTAGTCACTCAGTAAACACTTTCTGGTGAATTCTTAAAAGTCTCTAACTGTAAAAATGTTAGAGTACCCATTCTGTGAAAAGGGTCTCATTTGAAAGTTGTTTTATTTTCCCCCACTCATATGACAGGTTGGTTGCTAGTCAATATGTCAGCATTTTTTGTTCTTGTCAAGAAAGGTCTCTTTGATGCTCTGGAAATTTGTGAAATAAAAAGCTACTATTAAAATATGTATGTATATAATAAGCAAGGGGGTATGAGGGAGATAAGGGAAGATAATATAATTATGTTACAATCTCAAAAAGAAAATAATTTAAAAATCAAATTAGAACCAATGAAGGTATTTGTAAATCGAGGAAACCAAGAATATGTTTTAGTCAGGAAGATTTTTTTTCTTTCACTTGCATTTTTGTCTTGCTTGCTTTCATCTTTTCCCCTTTCTTATCAAATGTCTAAGCTAGTGTATCCCAAGGTAGCTTTCAGCTCCCTATGCAGCCAAGGATGACTTTGAATCTCTGCTGCTCCTGCCCCACATCTCCCCAGTGTTGGGATTATGGGCATGAGCCATCAAACTCAACTTAATAAATTTGTATCTGTCAAAACAGAAACAGAATTCTACAACCTGATGAAAATAATGTTTCCATTTAAAATGAAAATAAAATTTAAAATATATATATATGCACTATATATACATACATATTTATACATACACACACACATATATGCTGCTCTGTAATGACACACTTTCTTAGAAAATAATGAACCTCACCTGGTGAAAGTATTCAGAGAATTAGTAGACCTCATCATAAATAAAAAAAGAAAGAGAGAAAACAAATTAATCACAGAGGGCCCCCCCTTAAATACTTATTTACCTTATACATAGGGAATCTAATTTTTCACAGAGATGCCCTAAGGATGTATTTTCTATACAGGGCTCATAGTAACAACAAACAGATTCTCTGCGGGAAAATGCCAAAACCCACTACAAGGAAAAATAGATAGGGAAAGTACTGAAGGAGCAGTAAGAATCATCCACATTCCACAATGAAAAGCCATGTGCCAGGATGTAAGCACAAGCTATAACAACCACACTCTACCCTTGCACATCATGGGCATACAAGGAATATTACTCCTCTATCAAATGGGCAGCTACTGGCAAGCATTTTTCTGTTTGTTCAGAGGATGTGTTCTTACTACGTTTCAAGCTCCTCACTGGAGAATTGAGCTCTACCAGTCAGGAAAGGAAATGTTGGCTTCCCAATGTGACTGTCAAGACCCCTTTGTCAAAGAGGTCTCATGATGGCATTTTCCTCCAGGTTTACTTCATCTATCTTCTCTTGAAGACAATGAATTATCTCCTGTATTGTAAGAATTTAAAGTAAGGAACTGTCATGTGTTTTCTTCAAACCTTTGAGACAGACCAAAATTTATCAAATACCTGTATCATAGTACACACTGTCATTCCATTGAACTAACCAGAACAACTGATAGGCAAAATTGTTTAAATTTAAGGAATGTCATTTGATATATATAAACATCACAGAATAATTATCACAGTCACGTTAACACATCATCACCTCTTGAAATTATTTTATTTAGTTTTACAAGATCTGCTTTCTTATGAAGCTGCAAGTGCATTACTGTTTTGTTAATTACAGTCAGCATGCTGTAAGTTGGTGCCTCAAGCTGATTCTTCTTATAGAAGAAAGTTCATGTACCTTTACCAGTATCTTTGTTCTTTCCATCTGTCTCAAGACCTGACAACTGCAGGGCAGTGGACCATGAAAGGAAGCCTGGTAAGATTGAGCTAAAGACTAGAAACCTAGGAGACCCTGAAAGGATGGTAGGAGCTTTGCCTGCTTCCTGCATCAGCCCCTGTCACATAGCCGCAGCCCCCCATAGAGAGATTTGTGGCAATTAGTCACATGGGGCAATGCCTCAAGCCCTTCCACATGTAGCTGAAGCTTCCATTCCCAGATATTCCTCCTTGCAAAAGGTATTTAATCTCCAGCCACCCTGAGAAGTGGGATATGGTTTTACTCATCCACTTTCCACCAGGACAATAAACTGTTTAGAACCATGGTCTGCTACTTTTCATCAAGATCTGCCATGGGGAGCTATAGAGAAGCCTTCTCCTATAGAACCACAGCTTAATCTCCCATGGAGGGTCTCTGTGTGCTCCCAGCCACAATAGCTACCAAGCCTGCCACCATCAAGCCAAGAACAAGCTGAGCTCCCCTTTCCCCCTCCCAGCCCTCCTAGGCCCACAGCACGGCCTGTGGTCCCTCCTACTTTTCTCTCTGCTCTTCTGTGACTCCCAGTGGCACGTGGATAGATATCTAAGAGCCTGAGAACCCCACGGCCCAGTCTCCTCGCAGGCCTGGGGACCTTAGAACCAGCTCCAGCTTTCCCATGACTCAGACTGTGCTTTCCCACCCCCAAAGTGGTGTCTCAGTGCTTCCCTACAACCCAGCACCTACCCTGGGCAGCAGCTGTGTGTGATAAGCACAGTTAAACTCCCCTCATTCTGCCTCCCTAAGTGGCTGTGCCCAGAGGCAGAGCAGACATGGGGCCATAACCCTACAGACAACCATTGGTCTACCTTCTGTTTTTATGTGTTCTATTTTCAAGTATTACTAAACAGTAGTTGTCATCTTCTCCCTGGATTATTTCACTATCCACAGCAACACCAAGTATCATCAGGTTGTTAGAAATAGCAAGGTTTCCTTCCTTTTTAAAATTGATCTGAATAATACTGCATTAAATAATATATGATATTTCTTTACCTACTTATATCTATCAACAAATTCTTCCCCTCTCCCCATTGAAAAATATTTATATTTAAATTTTTATTATTAAAATCCTTCTCTTATACAATACATCCAGACCATGCACAATGTCTGTCTCTAGGTCTCTGCATGTACTCCCATCTGCTGCCATGAGATAAATGCTCTGATGAAGACTAGATGAGACACCAAGTATGAGTGTAGTAGAATATCACAAGGAATCATTTCATTAATTTTCTTTAGGTTAGTCATGTTTAGCTCTACCTTAAGTCTTTAAGATATCCAAGCAGTATAAGGCTGGGGCTCATTGTCATGGAGTGGGCCTCAAGTTAAATTGAACATTGGTTGGCCAATCCCACAAGTTCTGTGCCACCATTGCCTCAATGCATCTTGTAGGCAGGGCTGATTGTTGGTCCAAGGTTTTGTGGCTAAGTTTGGTGTCCATATTTCTCTTTCAGAACCCTACAGAGTACCCGCCCACACCAAAGAGACTAGAATATAGTGGTGAAGGCTACATTTAGGCACAAGCTTAACCTCTTTGTGATCAATGAGCTGTGTGGATGTTGTACTCAGCAATGTAGCCCTGTTATCTGTTTGCAGAGAGAAATCCTCTGTTCCAGCATCAGCCTAGATTGTTTGGGGATCAACACAGTAATCCTAAGCCAACAATTCAACGAAATGCTACTGAATGCCACCATGGGAAGCCTTGCCTGGCTATAAGAGATAACCAATTGAGACTACATATCCCTTGTAACTAGGAGTCCTCACTAGGATCACCCTCAGGTCATCCAAGAAGTTTGCCTGAACTAGGTTTCCACCCCTACCCCACAAATGCCACAATTATAGCTGTCTCTGCCTGCATTCTCTCCTTCTATTCCATTTCCAACTTGACCTGGTCTCTCTTGTCCTTATTACAATCTGGCCTCAGTCTATCAATAAAATCTATTCTATTCCCCTTCCCATGGAGATTCATGAATTCTTCACACACACCCCCAAGAGCCCTTCTCTTTACCTAACTAACCTCTTTGTGTCTATAGTTTATAGCTTTGTCATCATGTACTGAACAGATAATATCTACTTATAAGTAAATACACATATTTGTTTTTCTGGGTCTGGGTTACCTCACTCATGATGACGTTTTCTAGTTTCATCTGCAAATTTCATGGTGCCACTGTTTTTTACAGCTGAGTGAAAGTCTATTGTGTAACTGTCTCACATTTTCCTTATCCTTTCTTCTGTTGAGGGACATATACATTGTTTATAGTCTCTAGCCATTGTGAATAAAGTTGCCATGAACATAATTGAGCTAGTGTCCTTGTAGTAGAATGAGGTATCCTTTAAGTATATGCCCAAGAATGGTATAGAGCTAAGTCTTGAGGTAGATTGATTCCCAAATTTCTGAGGAACCATCATATTGATTTTTGTAGTGACTGTAAAAGTTTGCAATCCTACCAGCAATGGATGAGTGTTCCCCTTGTTATATGTCCTTGACAGTATGAGCTGTCACTTTTGTTATTGATGTTAGACATTCTGACAAGTATAAGATAGAAATTCAAAGCATTTTTGAATTGTATTTCCCTGATAGCTAAGGATGTTGAACATTTCTTTGAGTATTTCTCAGTCATTTGATATTCCTCCTATATCCTGTTTTAATTGGATTATTTGTTTCTTGATATAAGTGTCTTGGGCTCTTTCTATATTTTGAATGCTAGTTCTCTATTGGATGTGAAGTTGGATAAAAAGAATCCAGAAAAACACAATCTGAGAAAAATGAATAAATACCTTAAAGAAAGTCAGGAAAACAGAAACAAACAATTAGAAGAAATAAATAAATCCCTCAAAGAAAGCCAAAAAAAATCAAACAAACAGTTGAAGGAAACAAATCAAACTGTACAAGACTTGAAAATGGAAATGGTAGCAATAAAAAAAAAACAGACTGAGGGAAATTCTAAAAATAGGAAATGTAGAAATTCAAACAGGAAGTACACAAGCTTCACCAACAGAATGCAAGAGATGAAAGAGAGAGTCACAGGCATTGAAGATAAGATAGAAGAGATGAATAAATTGGTCAAAGAAAATGTTAAATCTAAAATATTCCTAACACAAAATATCCAAAAAATCTGGGATATTATAAAAAGACCAAATCAAAGAACAATAGGTATATAGGAAGGAGAAGAATCCAACAAAAAGGCCCAGAAAAATATTTTCAACAAAACCATAAAATAAAAATTCCCTAACCTAAAGAAACAGATGACTGTAAACATACAAGAAGCTTACAGAACACCAAATAGACTGTACCAGAAAAGCAAGTTCTCTCTTTACTAGTCCAATAGAAAGCACATAAAAAACATCAAACACACATAATGACAAGTCCTTAAGATATATCTAACTCTCAGCTGTTATGAAAAACCCTGCAGAGAACATTAAATGTAGATAGACATATCTTGCAATGCTGTTTTTTTTGTTGTTGCAGGTACATAGCTAAAAATGGGACTTTATATCATGTGACACTTTTAAACTTATTTTTTTACAGAACTTCCGTTTTTTTTCTTTCATAAAGGCTGTAGCATTTTTTGTAAGCAAAAAAAAAAATATTTATTCCTGATAAGCATGATCTTCCCAGTAAAGAGCAATATACCATGTCCTTTTACATTACATTTCTAGGTAAATTTTACATGCCACATTCAGGTATAGTTTTTATAGTTTGTTACATCACATGTTCTAGTCTTAATAAGAAATCATAAAACGCAATAAGTGCATAAAACAATCAAAACAGAATGAACACTTTAAAAATCCAACATGACAGAGCTGTTGGAGTAGAAAATTAGAATCTCTATGAATAATACACTAAGGTATCTGCTTTAAAAATATGGAACATGAAAGAATACCTGTATAATTATTAGCCAATGATGGAAACATTGAGAAAATATCAGACAACTTCATTTAAGTTTTCAGGCTGTAGCAAGTTTTATCATCATTGACAGAATATCAAAGTTCCCATTTTCCCCATATTTTCTTTTACCATTCATCCTCTAAGCAGTGGCCATAGTAATGGGCGTGACACCTTATCTTCCTGTAATTTTGATTAGTGTATCACTGATATTTAGTAGTGAAGAGTTTTCCATGTCCCTGACCACTTGTATAACTTCTTGGGGGAAACATGTCTATGTTTTTGCTCACCTTTTAACTAGGTAATTGGGCTCGATCTTACACTTACCTTTAGAAGACTTTTGTATACTGTAGATACTAGATGCTTATGAGAAATAGATTTTGTAAATACTCCCTATGGGTCCATAAACTGCCCTTCCACTCTCTTGATCATTTCCCCTTCTGAGCATCTCTTCAACATGCTGTGGCCCCTTTAGTTGGCTTTCGCTTTCATTGCTTGGGCTTAGCATGTCATACCCAGGAAATCATTGCCGGAGCCTGTCTCAAGAAGGTGTTTTCCCTATGCTTCCTTCTAGGATTTTCAAGATATCCCATCTTTTTATTTTCTTTTACTATTTCTTTTATCCATTTTTAAATTTAAAATAAACTTTTTAAATACAATATATTCTGATCATGGTTTCCCCTACTCAGCTCCTCTCTTCCTCCCCTCTTACCCAAATTTACACCCTTTCAAACAAACAGGTATCTAAAACATAATAATAACATAAAATAAGCCAGGGAAGTGGTGGTCCACGCCTTTAATTCCAGCACTTGGGAGGCAGAGGCAGGCAGATTTCTGAGTTCGAGGCCAGCCTGGTCTACAGAGTGAGTTCCAGGACAGCCAGGGCTATCCAGAGAAACCCTGTCTCAAAAAACAAACAAGCAAAAAAACCACATAAAATAAGATAAAATAAAACCATACCAGAATAGGACAAAACATGGCAAAGAAGAAAAGGAAACAAAGAAAATGCTCAAGAAACACATATATTTAATTTTTCTCTTGCGATTACTTCATTAAGGTTTACAAGAAGAGTATAGAACTTTATTTGTGTTTTGCTTGTATATGGAAATTCAATTTCTTCAGTGTCATTTACTAATGAGACTTCCCTTTCCTCATTGTGAATTCTTGACGCTTGGAAACAGTAATGGGTTCTATCAGCATGGGCTCATCTCTGAGCTCTCTATTCTAGTCCATTGGTCAATTCATCTGCCTTTATGATGATATAATACAGTTAGATTACTACCATTTTGAACTAAGGAGGTATGTTAAATGCCTCCATCTTTGTTCTTTTCTCTCAAGATTAATCTGGAGCTGAAGTCTTTTGTAGATTCATATGAATTTTAAGATTGTTTATTCTATGTGAAAAGCACTACTGGAATTTAAATCTTTAGAACTGCTTATAGTAGGAAAGCCATTTTGACAATACTAATTCTTTTAATCTAGAGTATAGAGTATTATTCTAGTTTTTACTCTGAAATTTATTTGATTTTAATGTTATAGTTTGAAGGGTGAAGAAATGTCACTCATTTGTTAAATTGTTTTCTAAGAATTTCATTGTTTCAATGCTCTCTTAAAAATACAGCTTGTCCTTCTGTACTGATTTTGTATCCTGCAACTTCCCTGAATTCATTTGCTAGTTCTAGCAGTTTTCATACAATCATTAGGAATATCTATATACACAATAATAAAATAACGTAATTTCTCCCTTTTAAATTTGGATATTTTTCCTTGTGCCCATATACTTGCTTTACCAACATTTTCAGTGAATGCAAAACAGAAATAGCAAGAGTGTATCTAGCTTAATGATGATCTCAGAAGAAGCTGTAAGCCCTGCCCATCACTGAATATGGTTTTTAGTACTCTTTTAAAGTCATCTTGTAGGACTCCAAAAGTGAGTATATGTGTGTAGGGGGGAGGTGGGCATGTGTCTTTAATCAGGTTTTAATTTTTTAAATAACTAGTGGCCACATTTACACAAAATTAAATTGTATTGCTTATTAATGCCTTAAATATTTCATAATAATTTTTACAGATATAATCCTGCCATCAACTCAAAATGCATTTCCAAGCTTATGAGCCAACCAGCCAATCATACCTCCTCTACTCAATAGGAGCCGAGTATTCGTTCTCCTAGAGAAATTGAATGAGAGACATATAGTACCATAAGAAAAGAGATGATATTACAAAAAGCCAGAGATTAGGTGACTGAATATTAGTAGCAACTTATATGTGCCTTTGCCGTTTATGCTCACAAGCCTACAACCGTGCCTATTCCTCAAGGCCTCGGTAGGAGGAATTGTGGTAAGTGGCCTCTTTGAGGAAAGATGTTAAGATGTTGAGAGTTGAAGTTCCCTAATAAACAGCAAGTCCTTGCTTGATATCCCTAAAGCAAAGCTAGCCACTGACCAACCCATGTGTGCACATGCAGCACACACGCAGTTCCTGCTTAGAACATCAATCTTAAATGCAACTGGACAGCTAACATCAGAGGATTCATACATCCTTTTACATGAAAGATAGGCATTAGATAAACAGGAAATAAAAAGGCCTAAGAAAGAGACGAAACAAGAAACAAAGGAAAAATGCGTCTACTGAATTTATCAATACACAAAACAGGGGGCAAAAAGAGGAATAACCAGCTGTTTTTAAAATCTATTGCTTTAGTTTAAAAAGTAAACCTAAGATCTTCCAGAGAAATAAAAATAGCCTGAGTTTTTTAGCAACCAGAGTGTCACCAGGCTTTTCAGTCACAACACAAGCAGCCAGAAAGCAGACTCAGTGGGGAAGAAAGTGAATGACGTTTCAAATGTCTTCAAGAGCAAGGCAGGGCATAGATATCCATATGCACCCAGCATGTTAACTGAAAATGATAAAAGATATTTATCACATATTCAAGTTTCAGATACTATCCCTCTAAAAGTCCTTTCTCAAGAAAATAAGATACAATACATGAAGACCTAAGATGACAGAAGTATACTCAAAAAACAAAGACTTTCCTGGAGGGTAGTAAACAGAAAATCCATACCAATTGACAAGAAAACCTGTAAGGATGAAAACTATGTGACATCCCAGATGCAAGTAGATGGAGACAGCTCTGGTAGGAAAATGATTGCCCTGAGCTCACTATGTTTTAACCTAGGGAGAGATTCACTTCCAGGGTAATACTTAGTATACATTGTTGACAGACATGTTTAAAACAAAAAAGGAAGCAACTTTTAGTCAAAACAAAGTTTAACTAATTTAATTTCAGCCCAGACAAAGGTTAGTTATCACAGGAACTACACATATAAGCTCTGAATAACAAGTTAACAGTGAATGAAAACTTAAGCAAACTGATGGTTCCATCATACAGAGAAGTATGTGGTGTGGTATGATGTGTGTGTGTGTGTGTGTGTGTGTGTGTGTACTTAGAAGTAGTAGTTGTTGTTGTTGTTGTAGCATAAGAGAACATAATGCCTCTTTTTAACAGTAGTTTTTATGGTAATTAGTAGTCATAGTTTTACAGTAAATACTAAGACTAGAATATAAATAGCTTAAGAGTAGGTACACTTGTGTGTGCCCATGCCCAGAACTGGTTAATAGTTGGCTTTGTTCTAAGGTTCTCAAGCAAGTACTTGATGCTTCATAAGGAACCTCAAATATCAGCATGTCCAGGTATCTCCTTAAGGTGGATGGTTTCCATTCTCATGAAGGTATGGGTGGCAATGCAAGGTGAGTCACATGTCTGTGGCTTTCTGGATGCTCACCTCTTTCCTCACTGCACTGTTCCTCATGCAGCCTCTCCAGGAGATCAACTCCTGGTCTCCTGTGAGTGGAAGAGAAATAACTATTTGACTGGCACCAGGCCAGGAGAAGTATTCTGAACTGGTGACTGTAAAAAATCATCATGATATTTGATGCTAACATCAGTATATATCAATGCAGACATGCTATTTAGAAATTGACAGATTCCAGAAGCTATGCCACTCCCAAAATAGAAGAAATTGACAGATTCCAGAAGCTATGCCACTCCCAAAATAGATTACAGTAGTTGTTTCTAATCACTCTATTCTGAAGACTAAAGGATATGTGGAGGACAGAGAAGTGCGTGTTTCATTATTTCTTGTTTCCCAATTGTGGATATACATAGATTTTTTAAAAAAACTATAACTGAAATTTTTAAAAAATAATAAAGCCAAATTTTGAAATAACATGTATTTCATGTTAATGTGGCCTCACTTTTGATTTCTCGGTGTTTAAACATCATTTAGTTTGTGAGAATCTTCCATATTGAGTGTGCAGGGATCACTGAATCCTCTCAGCAACCAAACTGTGGAGTTCCTTGAACTTCCCAGATAAAGAAATGGTAATTTGAGAGGAAGGGGGGATAAACTACACTGTTGCTTCAAACCTTCGCGCCAAGTGAGTTTCATGACATAGTTCTGAAAAAAAAGTAGATGCAAGAGAAATTCTTCAGGAAACTACTTTGTCTTCCAAAAACCCACAAATGTGAGTATACAGCAGCCTCTTGGGAGAAAAGAACGCACAAATCATATGCAAACATGGAGCCCACATAAAGTGTGCACGGCTGATCTTCTTAGAAATTCAGCCAGGCACGAAGGACTGTCTACCTTCATACTTCTTAGGAGGGGAATATGTTTCAAAATACATAAGCTACTCTGCACATACCTGAAGACAACTCAAATGGTACAAATTTCAAAACCTCTCTTAGTCGATCACACTGCTTCCCAGATGCCACTTAAAGCTGTCAGAATGGAGATGATGGCTCTCAGGGAAGATTCCCCACTTCTGTGTGTTCTCTCAATTTTCTTTCTGAAGGTAGGGCTCTCCAGATAATGTGTTCAGAGGTTGCACTGCCTCAGGAGAAGACAGGTTCTGAGATATGAGTCATCTGTTCTCTAGTTGAGTTGTTAATCAAGAGAAACTTGCCTTTCCAAGCCTGTTGGTGGAATTGTCTAAAATGGCCGGACTCCCTGAGGACAACGGGACATATAGAACACTGGATTCATCTCAGTGGTCTTTGTGTCTTCTTAAGTTAACTAGTTTTGGCATACATGACAAAAAAGTAATAATATTTTATAGAATAAATGTTTATGTTTCCAACAGGTTATGAAGTATGATACTTAATTCATTGGCCCTCAGCAGTAATCCTTCAGCACATGATAAGAGTACAGTAGAAGGTTTTGACCACCCTTCAGCCTCTGTCTTACTAAGTCTCCTTACTTTATTTGGGCATTTTTTCATCCTTGAGACCTGATAGTTTCATTTCCATAATATTATCCCATACTGGCTCCTTGTTCTTTCTTCCTCCTCCTTTTTCTTCTCCTCCTTGCTCTTCCCACCAGCCTCCTCCTCATCACCATCACCACCACCATCACCATCATTCCCCTTCCTCATCCTTTTTGTCCACACCATCATTATGCTCACCATCTTCTTCTTTTCTTCTTTGGCAGGGTCTCACTATTGATCCCTGCCTGGTCTAGAACACCATATGTAGAATAGACTGTTCATAAACTCAGAGAGATACACCTGCCTCTGCCCCACAAGTACTGGCATTAAAAGTGTGTATCACCACAACCTGCTGGTTCTTTATCTGAGAACTGTTAGCTCTTCTTTCTACTGCCCTGATAATGATCTCCAGATGCCAGTATTATTTTTTTTAAAGAGGTGTCAATTTCCATTACAGATTTAACTACAACCTGGAGCAGTTGGAATTTGGTTAGAGAAAGAAAAGAAAAATTTAGAAAAAAATTTTAAAACTTTAGGAAAAATTTTAGAAAAAAGTAGAAAAATTTACTTTCCAAATATAATGGAGGGAGCCATCCAGCATGAACTCAGTAGACATTTTGACTATTCTGTTCTAAATGAGAATTTCTCAGGAACCTGGGCAAAGCAGCTTCCAACAGGCTATTGTTGATTCTGAAAATAATATCTTTTTCTCTCCTCTCTCTCTCTCTCTCTCTCTCTCTCTCTCTCTCTCTCTCTCTCTCTCTCTCTCTCTCTCTTTCTCTCTCTCCCTCTTTCTAGAACAAGAAGACAAAACAAGAAGAGTCAGAAAACTTGATTTTCACCTTGTATTGTCACCGAGCCCCTTTGGGTCCTTGTTAATCTCTGAACTATACTGAAGCACCCTAGAACCCAGGCAGGTGACTTGGCTTTTGTTAATTTGCACACAGTTCTCTTAAACCCTAATCTATGCCCACTAGTAGAAGTACTTTCCACTAGCTGAAGTCAGTTCAAACCAAGGGCACAAATATCCCCCATGGAAATCTGCTTGCTTCCCACCCCACCCTACTCCTTTTTAAAACTATATTTCTTTCTTTTTTAGAAGCTACTGGTTTTTGTTGGTTGTTGGGGTTTTGTTGTTGTTGTTTTGTTTTGTTTTATTTTGGAAAAGAGAAAAAGGATAAGAATAAAATCCTTAGGTGTCAGCCTTTCATCTTTGCTTCCACTGCCTTGATTCTGTCCTCTAAAACCACAACAGCCCCTCATGACCAGAAACACTTTCTCTGGTACACTTTCCTCCACATACACAGCCAATGTCATCTAAGAGTCTTCCCTTATCACTCTGTTTAAAACCTACAGCTCTGTTTCCATATGTGTGATTTGGCCCCAGTTACCACAAGGGCATCTATTTCTAATATCTGTCTCTCGTTTTATATTCCTGCTACATCCAATCCCAATATGCACTGCACAGTGCCTGGCATCAATGTGACTCAGTCAGTGAATGACTAAACCAGATAAGTGGTTTGTTTACCTTCACTGTAAAGATAAGGTGGTCTTCTGTTTCTTTGTCTCCTACTTCCTTCTTGTCTTGGGCAGGTCTCAGAACTCACTGCACAGTGGGTGTTCAAAGATGCTTGTTAACTGGTGAAATTAGCACATTCATTTTACTACCCAAGAAAGAGTTCCATGAAATCCTGATTCCTGGCAATTTAAAGCATTTTCTGAGTGTTATAATTATTGGTCCATTGTAGGATAAGAACTGGGTGAAGAGAATTCATTAGCTCATTAAAACTCAATAAAAAGGAACATAATTAAAACATTTAGGCAATTTCTGGATCACAGAAAATGAATAATCAGGGGTGCAAAACAAACCCTCAACTAGTTGGTTGCAGATGTACCATTTGCTGCTTTCTCAGAATGCTGTCAACCACTGCTCCAAACTCTCTTCTTAACCCCTCCTAACAGGAGAAGTTGTTCTAATGAGCTCTATTCTTACCACAGAACCAGGAAGCAAGGGTAACACACATCATGACAAAGACACCTGCTGAACACTGGAAGAGAGGACTTCCATTGACTGTGTCTGCTTGCAGCAGTCTGCTTTCACCTCAGAATTGTGATTGCCACTGTGCTCAGGACCCTGTATACATCTTTCTCTCAAATGAGATGTGTGCAATCACCATCGTATCATGGATGGAAATGAGGTTTAGGGATCTCCAAGATTCCATAGCCGGTTGACAAGGGACAGGCCGAGAAATAAATGGTTGAAAACAAACCCACCAAAGCCCCTATTTTAGTTGGTACTAAAACCTGATTAGTCAGAAAATTTTTCCTCTGTGGTTCCAGTAGATTTGGTTCTTGTCAGACTGAAATGCAAACATGCAGTCTGCCTACCCAACCCTGTACACAGATACTGCAGCCGTCTAGAATGCTTAGTGGATGACAAATGTTCATTCCTGTTCTCTCCCCCCTTGCAATCTTGATTTTTGTAACTCCTGTGTTCCTGTGCTCATTGCTTCTCTCCCTATCACCTTTTCTCCTGCCCGGAAATTCCCAAGGATTACTAGTTGCCCTTGATTTCTTTCTTCTGACATATGGAGTCCCAGCTACAGCCACAACTGATGATCACTCTTCAGGTTGGGGCTCAACATGTGAATTTGGAAAGGACAGGGCACAATTTTGTTCATAGTCTATGTAGACATGTCTTTCACTTTCTCCCCTTGACAACACCCTGAAGCCCTCAATGGGTGTTTGAAAGAAAGAGAATTGTGCAAGCCCTGGTTAGAATCTGAAGATAAGTCCCATCAATCAAAAAGGCCAGAGAGAGAATTGCAGTTTCCTGAAATTCTGCCTGAAGGCTTGGAGGGAATCTGTGCCTGATGAAATAATAGAGATAATATCATAGATGTTCAGTGAAGAGAGACATGCAGAGACAGCAGAAAGAAACACATAGCAAGGTGAAAAGTGAGCATTTCTGGGTTTTGTCAGCAGGACTGAATAAAAGCAGACTTGCAGAGAGAGTCCCTGCAGTACCAGAGAACAACTTCCAGCTCCCTCAGTTCACAGAACTCCTTCCGAGCCTCTCTCTACGGTACTTTGTACCTCTCCCTTACTATATTGAGCTCCGAGTCAATTTTTAATTTCTGCACAAAAAGAAAAAGGAAATAAAGTCATTCCTTCCGTGGTGCTCAAGTCCTTGATGGTTAAGATCATGAACCTGAGTGTGTATTTCACTATCGTCTATTTCCAACAAAAAGACAAAAACTAGAAGAAAGAGGTTTCCTTTTTGGTACGTCTAGATTCTCTGCTGGGTGGTGACCAGCGATAGACTAGCATTGTTTGATATCACCTGCTGCTGGCCCATTTGAACATCTCCAGGGTTCCTTCAGTATTACAGTTTATCAAGGAAGTGTTTCATTATTTGACCTTCTGGGACTTTTCTACCTCTATCTGGTAGCTCAATGTCATGAGAATATTGGTGTTACCAAATCCTTGATCTATTTTAAAATTTAAAAACATTAAAAAGCATTACATGCATCTGATTTTAAAAATCCAAATATTTTACAACTATTCTCCATGACTTTCTCTCTCTCTCTCTCTCTCTCTCTCTCTCTCTCTCTCTTTCTGTCTCCCCACCCCGGTGTGTGTGTGTGTGTGTGTGTGTGTGTGTGTGTGTGTGTGGTATGTGTGTGTGTTTGTGTGTGTGTGTGTGTGTGTGTGTGTGTGTGTGTGTGTAGCAAGTACATGTGTGGAAAGTGTTTTATGCTTTAAAGCACAGAACAATCAAAACAAATGGCTGCATCTTATTCACGGTGATACAGAAATCCATTCCTGTGGACAATGATTAATATACACATCCATCTATTTGGAATTATGTAATCTGTTTTCCTATTCTAAGCAGATGCTACCAGGGTGGCTTACAGGGACGTTATAGCTCTAAATTAAGTTAAAATTTCCAAAGCAAAAACACAGGTGCCCCACAGTTCTTGATAGGGCAACATTATGATAAACACTGTAAACTAAATATATTGCAAATTAGAAACATGTTTGATGCACCTAAATTTCAGAATATCAGAGTTTAGAAACATGAAAGTCTCAGAACACTGGTTATTTGCCTTCATAATGGCCGAATGGAAGGTGCACCTTGATGTCACTGTCCCTTGGCATCAGAATGTCACACTACATATAACAAGAATACAGAAAGATGAAACTTCAAAAACAGTACTTTTCCTATAAAATATGTGGCTTTTGTATTGGCACAAAGTTGAAAATTTGTCAAATCTATCCATCATAAGTGAGGACTCATGTGCATGTTGTCACTGTGGGTTATTTTAATGAAATTTATTTCAGTTCCCATTAAGAGTTCTACACAAAAAGGAATAAACATACAATGCCAGCTCACTTCTGTTAACCTGAAGAATTATGATGTTCAGAATAGCTTCCCATAAGTCTTCGCAGTCCAACCCATGCTGCTGAGTCAGCCAATTTTAAAATGATAATATTCTTATTTGTTGTCCCCCACAGTCACATGACTGCATTCTATTTCCAGAGACTTCTCATCCTTAGATCCATAAACTTGCTGCTAATAAATAATGATAAGTAAACAATAAATAATAAATAAATAATAAACTTGCTCTGTGAGAATTTATTAGTTTGTGCTGAATTTTTAAAAGATATATTTTCAAAGAGGAAATTTGAACAGAAATACCTTGCATGAGTAGACAATGCTTCTCCCAGAAAACATGGGTTATTCAGTAAAAATCTCAGTGGAATACTTCCAGCTAGATTGTTTAGGAAAGCCCCAGAGATATCCCAAAGAACATAGACTATTATCATTGGTCTTGGGTGCCTAGTAACCAGGTAAGATGCTAAAACCCTTTTGCTGAAGAAACCACTTACTTTGGATGCAGACATAAAGAAATCAACTCTCTCCTTGCTGATTAGTTTACACAGTGCCAGAAGGTGTTATGCAGGCTACTAGGAGAAAAAAAGACACAGTCTTAAAGTCTTACATAGTGCTGGACCTCCTGCATGCTGCAACACTGACACTCTAGCAAGATGTGTCCTCTTGTACAATAGCGGCATGAAAGTGATGGGGAAAACCACCTACTCTCTGATTGGAAAAACAGGCCTGCTTCACAGGAGGTTTTACAAGCTCCCATGACTTGGGATATTATTGGCCGTAGAGAAGGGAAAATTTATTGCTATTTTTGCTAAATGAACATGCTGTAAAACTACATTATAAATATTTATGTTAACCTTCTTTTTGTGGTAGTTAACACAGAGACTCATAACTGGTCCAAGTGTCAAGTATGTATCACTCTGAGTGCTCCACTGTGGATGGTCAATCCCCGCACTACTATCAAAGAATCGGGAAATTTCACAGACGGGAAGATGGGAAAAATATAAGAGCCCAATGGATGAGGAAGAGAGCTGTGAAATGCTGGCTTTTGGATATGGCATAGCTGTTAAACACATCAGCACACATCAGCTTGAAGTTACCTGCACAAAAATCAAGCCAATCAAAATTTCAAGGGGTGCCCTCACCCTCCCCCAAGCCCCATACTTTCTGCCCATTGGAGGAATTTGGGGGCAGTTGATGGCTGCTAAAGGAAAAGGAGTCATTTTCCTTTGAGAATGTGACTGCTGGCAGGTTTCTCGTACTCCACTAAATGGCCACACACTGATTTACATGTGGGCAATGTAAATTGGACTCAGGGTATTATTAATAAGAAGAATTTAAATAGAAGATTGACTAAGAGTCACTAGAGGGCTTTGGGGAAAAGTGGTGTTAAATGACGATGATCAATACATTTTATGCAAAAGTACAGAACGTTCAAAATAAAGCATTGAAATATATATTTTGTGAATGTCTGGCAACTTGACTCAGTTTATTCATAAGGTTCCTACTTGAAAAAGAGATTCAAAGGACTAGGACTAGTATTAAGGAATGGAAATGCCCAGTCTGACAGGGTGTCGTTTCCTGTAGAGGCCAGCTTTGAAGCCTGCATAGAGATGCAACTTCTTCATGAGACTGAAAGAACACATCACTGACCGCAGTATCTGAGGTCCAGTTAGAGAGGCTGGCTTGTGCTTTCAGGCCACTGTACAGGAATGATGTAGACCAAGCATTCTGTTGCTCTCACCCAGAGCTCCTGCTATCAGAGGCACAGGGAGGATGAGGACAAGGCAGATTCATGCCTCTCATTCTTTCTTCCTCCTGGGCGTACATGATACTGCAAGCAGCAGAATCACCAGCACTAGAAAACTGTTTCTGCTGCACTTTACTGGTACCCAAATCCTCCTTTGTGCACGGTTAAGTGTACATACACTGTAAGCTTAAAAGATGTGACTGTGCTCCATCAGACAGAAGACTTGAGCACATGGCTCAGGTGTTCTTAGGCCTCCCTTTATCTCCCACATAGTAATGATCCCAGCAGTCAACAACAACCTTTCTCCCCGCAGATCATGATGTGCAAAACAGTACTTAGTTTTTCTGTCTTTTAATCATTGACTGACAGTATAGGTCTAATTATTACTAGCCAGACAGCTGTATCTTCCTTTGGGAGAATTTAACCAAATCAATATTGCTAGGATCAGGTCACGCTAACCAGTATAGCTGCTTCTACCTTATTGCGCATTTTCAATGAAAAATAAATTCAGCAATGCTTTACTTTGCATTTCCAAAAATAGAATCCTCTCTGAATAAAATTCTGGAGGAAAATTACCACACACTTGGACCTGTTCTTATGTATCTTCCTCCCAGTGTGAAATAATTACAAATAGAATTTTTAAAAACCTTCTGTACAAATGTAACAAGGATGTTCTAAGTCATGAGAGTGTCGTATCAAGATAAAATGTTTACTTGAAGAGTGGATTTTAGTTTAAGCTAGGCTCCATAACTATGGACAAATTTTACTTGGCCTAACAACTGAAACAAAAGCTATGATATAACAATATCACATAAAATGTTATAATATAAAGCTACAATAGAGTGCTACTCTATATAAATTTTGTAAGTATTAGGCCATGTAACTTTGGCAAAATTTTCAGAAGAATTCTTGCTTACTATCTTATAGGACTCCTTGGATCCCTCATCTGTTCATATTTATGTCACACTTCCAAGACAAAAATACATCAGATGGCACCTCCCAAACATACATAGTCACAAAGCTCTCATTCTAGAATATCCCAAGATACTACTGTTCCATGAAACATCCCTTGGGAAGCACCTTGTTAAATAGACAAGGAGTGAAACAGGATCAGAATTCTCCATTATGATGAAACTGAGCTGATGTATAATGATGATCAACACCTGTGGTCTTTCCCCCAAAGACCTTTATAGAGCTGTGTCCTGCCTCTGAGCCTGTAGGCCAATAAAGTCGATGTCTGTGGAAGATCTCAGAGAATTGAGTTGAAAATCAGGAAAATAAGAAGAATAAAGTACAAATAAGACAATTGTAGAATCTCTGTCATTAATTTTACATCCTCTAAGTACCCACCAGGCACTCCTTTGGGTATAGAATTGGGTTAGCATGCTGAATTGGTTTACCATGACTATTTCTTGGCATCCATAATGAACCAATTGCCCTCAAATCATGATATTAAATTATTATAATAAAAATAAATAAATACTTCCTTAATGGTTTCGGGAGTGGTGTATCACAGCAAAAAGAAAAGTAACTAATCCAGTGTCATTTTTCACTTCAGCCATGTAAGGGTACAACAAGTGTCATCTGTGAAGTAGTGGCCAGCCCTCTCAAGACAGTGACTCTACCACATGATCTTAGCCTTCCGAGCCCTTAGAACTGTGAGCATGAAACTTCTGATGTTCATAAGTTACTCAATCTGAGGACCATGTCGTAATAGCTAAACACACGGAGACATTTCCCAATATGCCCTACATCTCTGTGTCTAAGATCAATGCCTTCAGTTCACAATTACTTAGCAACAGGTTCTGGGGTGAACTGGGGTCACTGCTACATAATTTACACCCATATAAAAGAATGCATTACATCCTCTGATCTCTCCTAGCTACTGAACAATACGAAATAATAGAGTCAACAATATGTGACAATTCACAGCTCATTAAAATCCTTCTACGATATTATACAAACCAAATATTGAGAAACTGCAATTGTTCTACTGACTATAAATAAAATTCATAACTTTTCTGGGCTTGTTTCTCTTCTTTTTAAATCTTAATTATAGCCATCTCACAGCATAGCTGAAAGAGTCAATCAGACAAAGCATACATTTTGCTGCATATGACTGATGCTTACTGGTTTTTTTCCGATGAAGGGCTTAAATTTTCAGTAATCAGAGAGCAAAAATCACAACAAAGGAAGAATACATTGTCTTATTGTGCTACAGGACCAAGTTCTAAAATGATATTCTGTCACCCACTCGGCCGTTCACCTAAAGTGTGTCTCTATCTCAAGATCCTTCCTGCAAAGAAAAATACAGGAGACATAAAAGCAAAGCAAAAACGTGAGTTGTATTTAGAAATATACCACAAATTGAAAGGAAGAGAGAATTAAAGTACAGGGGAAGTATTATGCAAAGATTTGCTATGAAGAAGCAATTAAGCTGGCTTGAAGAAGTCCCTGGCCAGATTAAAGGCAAATGCAGTTAAAAATTGGAAAATATGAGTCACAAGTACAATAATAATGTTCTCTAGACATTCTGTCCATGATGGAACTAGAGAAATAAGCCATTTAGGAGAAATTACAGAGCTGTATTGCTGCATCGAAGTATGAAATTAATACCAATATATTCCTGATTCTTCTCAAGGACAGCTCGTTCTCAGTGTTGGTGAAAGGACTGCTGTCATAGCAATCACAACCCAGTATCCATCTTCCTTTAGAAAATCCATTTCCCCATATGGATTCTCCCATTGCTTTCTACATCACACCTAAGAATAAATCTCAGAGGCAAAGAGATGAGTAGGCACCCCGCATCTCCCAGCTGTTCAGTTCTCTACTCCCCAGGATAGAAGCAGCCAGCACTGCAGAGGGAACAGCCTGAGACTTCAGTTACCATTATCACTGTAGTTGTTCTCATCAAACCAAGACTACACACGCACATACACGGGAGGGTGGGGGATTCGAAGAAGGGCAAGTCAAAGGACATCTCTCTTCTCCCATTGTTTGAGCATGACAACTGAATTGGACAAAGACCTTGAAGATAAAATGGACTCTAGAAGGACACATCTAGGAAATTGGGGATCATGTAGGGGCTGCATGTACCCTGCATCACCTCTGCCATCACCGAAGAGTTGAAACGAATAAGCATATATACTCAAAGCACTCCTTCCAACAATTGTTACCAGTACTCAGGACTTGCATACTTCATCCTGGTTCTAGGACAGAGTCTATATCCACTGCCAGTGGTGAAATGCCCTTGTCTGCAGCTTCCTTGGCTCTGTGCAGTTCTCCATCCCTGACTTGAACACATTTTTAAATGCAGCAAAGATGAATCTTGAAATTCCCCGGAGGTATTCCTGCTGGTTATCTGTTCTGATAGCTGTCACTTTAATGCAAGTCCTAAAAAGCCTGGACCTTAAGCTTGCCAGCTGCCCCCTAATATGCATGCCAGCCTCTGGGCTGCTAAGTGCCATTCCACAATAGTACCCTCCTAACTGATGCCCTTGGAGCTGTCTTTACATGCTCTCAGCTTCCTTGGCTAACTCTTTTACTTCCTAAACTCCAGCTCCCACTTTCTTCTTCAGTAGTATATATGCCCTTCCACGCTGTGACTGTTTGTTTTTTCACTTTCTTCCAATTCCTTAATCACTGTGTTCATCATCCTCTGGGCTGTACCACGCTGCCATCTCTCCACATCCTCTCCTCAGCAAACCACAGTTCTTTGCCTTTAGAATGCTGCCTGGGACTCAACTTTAATAACAGTGAATTTCCTCTTCTCTGGGCCTTAGACTGGAGACTAAAGAGCCCACAGAGAGCCCTAGAGCACTATGCATTTGCTCACTGGTTCTCACCATGCACTTGCAAACACCCGTGTGGGGACCGCCTAAGTAACTTGCTAAAAGTAAAGATTCTTCAGCCTCAACATCAGAGCCTCTGCTCAGGAGCTTTAGGATAAAAATTCAAGAGTCTATCTTTTTAACAATCTCCACCAAATTGTATGCATATTGGTTAATCCAAGGCTTACTAGAATACTCCAACTTCCTTGTGTGACACATGATGACATAAGCTCATGAAATATCTACTGTCCATAGGGGATATTACTTTAATTTGTTTAGGTCTTATGAAATGGGAGTTATTTTGTCAAAATATTCTCCATCCTTTACATAAGGATATAGAGCCTTCTAAGAACTAAGTGACTCATCTAAGGTCATACTCAAAGCAGCCAGGGCAGGTCTCAAAGTCGATTGTGACATTAAGTCAGAGAAATGTTTTCATAAAGTTGGGGGCTGCAGAATATAGAACATGGCAGAGCTTGTGTGATTGGACATGGTCAGCCACATTTACAAGTTTACATTCCACCGTGATGAAGCAAGGCACTGTAAATACAAGCTGGCTTTCAGCCAGAAGAGGAAGGAGCTTTAAGCACTTGGCGGATTCATGAAGCTACTGGGCCTGAGTCACTCAAACAAAAAATGCAGTGCCAACATTAGTATGACAACAAACCTTTTTGATCCTGTGAGTTCCATACATTTCTTACTCTTGCCACCTCAAGGCACTTCTCTGAGTGGCTCAAATGAGCTGAGAAGGGAAACAACTCATCTTGCTCAGCCAGTGTTTTTCATCAGGATTTTCACTCCTGCTAGAAAAGTATATCTGTGACAACGAATGCTTTTTTCAACTCTGAGAAAGGACTCCTTTTTGGTATTTGTAATTTAGAAGCAAGCAAACATGGGTTCAAATCAAGAATCATTTACAAATATGAGCCAGGCTTTCCCAGTATGACCAGAAGGTTCTAAGGAAAACAACCCTTCTGGTGATACAAAAATCTCCCTGAGGTTTATCCTATACATATATTATCTCTCACATTGTGTCCATCCAATCTGTCTTCTCATTAGACTGTATAAATACTATGAATTGAAACTCAGAAGAAAGCAAAGGCAATTTGAGAGCTGTTTCAGTAAATTGTTATGTAGATATTTGTATAAAAATGCTACAAGCCAAAATGATCCAAACTTTTGGCTTACTATGAACTAAAACATGGGCATGAGTGACTAGGACCTGGAAGGGTTTCGGGAACCAAGAAACCTTATCATTTGAGGGAGAAGGAAATTCACTGTGACTTTATGAAGTTTTCCCTTTCCCACAGAGTGGTGAGGACTTCATTGCACACCACACAGCACTAACCCATAGCCCCACCACCCCTGACACTTGAGTACTGTCCTCAGAAGATGACAGAGAAAGGTGGATCACAAGCAGTAGCCTGGGGAACTTTGGTTTTGGGGGAAAGCAGTTTTAATTATGGCTCATTTTGGTATCAAAACTCTACTGATTCTTTATTTTTCTCTTCACATTTTTAATTTTCTTATTCATAGGCTTGGCAGCTTTGGTTTATTTATTTATATTCAGTGAGTTTTTACTTTTTTCCTATATTGAGGCCTGCTGAGCACTAATTTTTTTCCTATAAACAGACCAGAGAGTCAATGTCTTAAAATATTGATCAGCTTTCTTCTTTATACCAGCCAAAACCAGTTTCCCAAGAGTGGCAACACCCACAGTTGGCTAGATTCTCCCAAATCAGTCACTAACAAAAAAAAAAAAATTCTACCAACATGTCCACAGCCAACCTAAAAGAAGTAATTCCTTAACATAGGTTCACTCTTTCTGGATAGCTTTAGCTTGTGTGAAGTTGACAAAACCAACCAGCACAGTCCATCTCTTTAATATCTATGAACTAGAGGTCACGAAATTAAAACTTTTGTTCTGCATACAGACAACATATACAGACTAACCATTAAATGACATGCCCATAATATACACAGCTATGACTCACAGAGTATAGCAAAATCTCCCATTCATTTTCTTCCCTCCCACCTCCCTCAATCCACTGAACAGGTATAGACAAGAAACTGCTTAGAAATGGTTTAACAATTCCATTTCTAAATGCACTATTTCCTAAGTTTTTGCTGCTGGTATCTAAGTATTATTCTACTTCTAAATACTCCAAGTAATTCAGAGTATACAGAAGGACTAGATAGTCAGTATAATAATGTGTATGCTGTTACACACCGCAGCAGAAACTAAAAATCCGGTGGGTAGCAGTGGTTACGTCTTCTCAATGGGACCACCCCCTATTCCTCTTTTTACCATTCCCTACCCATCTCCTTCTCCTTGCCTTCAGACAAGTAGACAAATACAGGCATGTGTAATGGCTTAAAATAGCCAAAGAAATTCACATCAAAAAAGTATTTAAAGAAAACAAGTGGTGTCTGGGGTCACCACTGAAGACTGTCCTTTTCTGGCCTTTCAAGTTTCTAAAGGCATTCTGTTGATTTCACATACCAAGTCATTGTTGTTAAACCATGCCTATATGCACCAAAGGGACTGTGTTCTCAGGAGCCTGGCTGGGAAATTCTGACCATCTGGGTTGGTCAGAATTGAGATAGGCCTCCAGAGAGACTGTCGCTGGGTCACTGCCATAGGAGAAAGAAAGTTTTCCCACTGCTTAGAAGCCAGAGTATCTGCAGCAAAGACTCATCAACTAGCCTGGGGCTGGAAGACACAGAGAGTCCAGGGGTCATCCTGCTCGATTCAGAGACTGACTTAAGAATTCTCCTCCATATTTTCTTTTCTATTTTAAGAAAGAGATATTTGACTATTTTAAGAGTGAAGACCATGAAGTGCTTTGGGGACAAAAACTTTCCTGTCAACTTAAGAAGTTTTTGTTTGAAACTAACCTAAACAATAGAAAATGTATTATCATTTGTAACAGAAACAAAATGTGTGTTTATAGAGCAGCTGACCCCTCTGCTTTCTCAGAATCATCAGGGACCTAGGGGCTGTCTCCTCTTGACTCTCATTCTTGTGAATGGCTTGATATGGAGGTAAACGGCCACAGAAGTTCCACGAATGAATCTAGGTATGGCAATATGCAATGGAAGAGATGAGTTATCACTTTTTCCCATCCTCCTGAGTGCTACACAAGCACTCTGCCACCCAGCTATTACCCCAGCTCCTTCTTTCCTGTGTTTTGAGACACAGTCTCACTAAGTTGTCCAGATTGGCCTTGAACTGGCTTTGTATCCCAAGAAACTCTTTCTGCCTCATTTCCCAAATAGCTGGGATTACTCAACTATGTCACCAGATCTATATTTTTGTGAGTTTTAAAATTTTCAAAATAAAAACACCTTGTATGCAGGATGAGAAAAAGATAGCCAATTCATTCTTCTAGGTGCTGATGTCCAGGTTTTTCCATGCCATTTGTTGCAGATGCTGTCTTTTTTTCCAGTCAATATATATTTGTTGCTACTTTGTCAAAAATCAAATAGCTGTAATTTTGCAGACTGGTTCTGTTTTCTAGTCTACCCCATTGATCTGTGTGTCTATTTTTGTGCCAATACCATGCTATCTATGATTCTAGCTCTATGTATAGCCTGAAATCAGTATGGTGATGCCTCCCACAATATACGTTTTACTCAAGATTGTTTTGGCTACCTTGGCCTTTTGGATTTCCATGTAAATTTTAAGAGATTTTTTTTTCTATGTATGCAAAGAATGTCTCTGAGATTTTGAGATTGTTTAAAAATGGTAAATTGTTTTTGGTAGAACTACCATTTTGGGGAAGGGACTCTTGAGACTCTACCACATCTTGAGGATATGTTGACAGCCAACAGAGAGAGAGAGAGAGAGAGAGAGAGAGAGAGAGAGAGAGAGAGAGAGA
>NW_021604674.1:517583-551774 GCF_004785775.1 Grammomys surdaster | reverse complement strand
AGAGAGAGAGAGAGAGAGAGAGAGAGAGAGAGAGAGAGAGAGAGAGAAGTATGATATTGAGTTGTGCAACAGTTGGTGGGCCCATCAGTTTCTAATGGCTACCTCTAAACTTCCAGTCACATAAACAGTCCTGATTGTATTTTGTGTGACATTATACAAAATTAAAACTAATAAATAGAAGAAAGAAATTTATGGGATGGGAGGTGGATAGTGCTTGGGAAGAAACTGGGAAAGGAAATCAAAATACAATGTAGATGTAATAAAAAAAAAAACAAGACTTAACTAAGAAAAAATTTGATACAATTTCTTTAGAAAAGTTCTTTTCATATGCCACTGGCTGGAACCAAGTGGTGTCCCATTCCTAAGTCATCATGTCAAGGCAATGTTCACTGAGTCCTGTAAGAGTTTGTCTTCTAGTGTAATGACAACTTACCACACGGAGCTTCACAAATTGCCATTTTGTTACCACCACTCTTTAAGATTTTAGATGAGTGCCTAGTTCCAGAGAACATGTAAAGAAGAGCTTATGATTAAACCCAGTAAATTATTAATGGTGTAAATTCAAACCGAGAGGTATTCTCTCCACTCTGCATCCTAGTGTTTCAATACTTACGATCATTTGGCAAATTAATCTTATGAGAAATTTAACATAAAGCTCCATCCTGAACTCCAGATCTTTTACTGTCTTACACCAGTGGAGAAAAGAGGAACATAGGTAGAGAATGGTGAAAGGTTTTGTGAAAGAGAAAGGGGAGGGGGAATCTAGGAAGTTTGTAGACCATAACCAGAAGGAAGTAACAAGAGAAATTAATCTTCATACTGCCCAGAAAGACTTGGAACAAAACATCCTTTTGCAATTATAGATTAAAATGCTTAGCATGAATTTCTAGAAGGAGAAAGAGAAGAGAAGAAAAGAAAAAAGAAGAGAAGAAAAAAGAAAAAAATCTTAATTATGTGCCAGAGTTTATGTGTCTCCTCATTAGCCAGAAGTGGCATGTGTCTCTTATTTTTATGTGATTCAGTCTAATGCTGAATTATGTTAGTATTAGGGATGCAGGGTCGATGATCATCACAAGTCCAAAGTCAGCTTAAACTTCATAAAAAGCTCGATGGCCAGCCTGCTCTGCATAGTGAGACCCTGTCTCAAAACAAAGCACCTTCTCATCCATTCTGCTACTGTGCTTATAATACAAATAACTGAAAGAACAAGTGTAGCTGATGTGTTAGGTGAATCAGTGTGGCTAGACCTCTTTTAGCAGCTTGCTTCTCAGTAGATGCATTGCCTGAATGTGTCAGCTCCTATCTCTGAACTTACTGTCTCCTGAGCAAAACCAAGAACTTTAATAAAGACTTACATTTATTTTGTAAAAATTACTAACCTGGAATGCATGCATATTCCTTGGGAGCACTGGTTGATGATTTGTAAAGATTATCAGATCCAGAGTATGCCACACAATATTGCCTCTATTCTGACTAGACAGTATGAGGGTAAGAAATGTCTGGGGTTCTTCCCTTACATGGAATCACCATATGTTTGGCTGGTATGTGGCCTGTCAAGTTTCTGTGACCCCAGCATGTCTTCAGGGCCCAGGTATTGAGCATACTTCTTACTGAAGGAAATCCCATACCACGGTATGGGAAGTCCCTGTGGTGATTTGTCCCTGTAGAGCACAGTAACAGTCTTGTAGAAAAAAAAAAGGAATTTTAAGTTGTTTACAAAAGAAAAGAATGACCTTGACCATGTCATAACTCAATAAAGAATAAAATGTTTATTGCAGGCTTCCAGAGTCCTGAGACTTGTCTCAAGGAATCTCTTGGAGTTGGTTACAAGGGGCCATTTATGTCACACTCTTCCTCATGATGGTATTGAAGCACAGAGGATCCATTATGTTTTCCATTAGGGAAACATTTTATGTATGCTTGTTCATATCATAGTAGACAGGATCTCCTGGTCTGACAACAGCATTAGACTGAATTTCATAAAAAACTAAATGAGATATACGGATAAATACGCATATGGTCACCTCTTTATTACTGTTCCCCACTTTAGTTGGGGATGATTAAAGCAATTCCTGTGCATATTCATAACAAAGAAGTTTCTAGAAATAGCATTGCCTTTCCATACAGAATTCTACAGAATTCATAGGTTCATAAGGAAGCTACTTCTTATCAGTAGATCCTCTGACACTGTTTAGTTTGTAGAACAAATACATTGTGGTTAAGTTGGGATAGAGAATGGTCGGAGACTATGATTTTCTGACCATGGCTCTTAGAAGCATGAAAGAAAGAAAAAGTGCCTCTGCCTAGTGTAGCTTGCAAATCATTTTATTGGGAGTTGGATCAATGGTTCTTTGGTTAAGAGCACTTACTGCTCTTGCAGAGAACCTACTTCGGTTCCAAACATCAAGATGCTGGTTCTCAACTCTTTGTAACTATTGTTTCAAAGAAGCCTATCATTTCTCCTAACGTTCAAGAGCATAAGGCACACATGTGGTACACAGACATACATTCAAGCAAAACATTCATACACATAAAATAAAAATAAACAAATCTTTTTTTAAAAGACTTTCTATTTAAGGATTTATGGGTTTATTGAAAACTTTCACATCCTTGGAATGCAAACAACAAACTAAATTTCTGGAACTGATTTGCTTTCTGTGTTATGTTAAATTCTTATTCCCTATTTAGTAATCACATTTCAGGAAGACTTCAGAAGTCCGTTTTCATTTCATAATCTCATTTAAAATTCTTCCTTTGTGTCCCTTGTAGGTTAGTAGCTCAGAATGTCTGGCCTTTTATGTATGTTTCCCTCTTCTAGGCTCTACACCTTCTAGTGTTTAGGCAAAGAAGAGGGATGGCTACATGAAAAATTACTCCTCGCATAGTTGTTTAAAACTATAATAGTTACAGTTTTCTTTCTTAGTTCTCTAGAATCCAGAAGCAGTGTACCAGAGCATTCTTGCCTCAGCATCATTCATGCCAGCCAACACCCTTAGACCATCAGTGTCTTTGAGATGGTATGCTCCTGTGCTAAATGTCTGTCACTTAAAACAAATGCTTGAGATAAAGCAACTTAGAAAAGGAAATTTATGTTCGCTCAGAGTTCTGAAGATTTCAGTTCATGACCAGTTGGCCCTGTTGCATTTGGGCCTCTGAAAGCTATGTTCATAGCTTAACAAAAGAGTGGTCAGAAGAATTGAGTCACCTGACCTGAGGAAGTAGAGGAGAGAAATGGGAACAGACCAGGTTTTCAAGAGTACATTTCCAAGTATCTGAAGATGACCCAACACACACCTCTTAGAGGTTCCACAACCTTCCAGCAGCAACACTCTGGGAATAAGCAAGAGTCTTTGGGAAACATTGTAAATCAAAGTATAATGATACCCTAACAATAAATATCATTTAGGGCTTATGCTTTGGGAAGCCTCCATACTCAGACTCTTCTAACTTCAAAAGTTGATTTGGCTTCATCTTGTTCACTTGTCTGCTGTCACCTGTCAATAGTTAATGCCTTTTGCTGTTAAGATACATACACCCAGAAGGCACCTATCTTCCTGGATAGAGACAGAAAGCTTGTTCAGTCTTCCCTCTGTTATATAGCCCTAACCTTAAAAATCTTGCCTTCCTGTGTTACAGGTCAATATCTATGTTCTCCACTGTGACTCTTCTTCTTTGAGCCATTTTATGAAAACACTTCTTCCCAAACCCCTAGCAAATATAAGCACAGGGACATAGAAACATATTCTTAGGGTTGGAGAGACGAATCAGCAGTTAAGAACACTATCTGCTTTCCTCAAGGACCAGTGTTTAATTCCTAGCATCCATCCACATGGTGGCTTACAAACAGCTGCAATTATATTTCCAAGGTATATGATGTTCGCTTCTGACTTCTTTGAACAACAGCCATGCATGTGGTGCACAGACATACATGTAGGTAAAATATACATATAAAATAAAGATAAATAAGTGTGATTTATAAAAGAAAATATTGCCAAAATGGGAAACAAAATTATTCCCATCTTCACTACTTGAAATCACCTTCTGTTTTCACAGATGATCCTCTTCCCAGCTCACATTCTCCCTTGTAGGGAAGAGAAGTAAGGTTATCAGAGAACCCCAGCCTCTTATCTCTTTCCCTCTCACCAGGCCTTGTCATAGATCAGAAACACAGTAGTTATAAGCAGTAAAGATACAGGTTACACATATGTTCACTTGTTACTTGTTCATTTGCTTGCTTGGTTTCCTGCCTGTCTGCCTGCCTGCCTGTCTGCCTGCTTGTTTACTTGTTTGCTTGCTTGTTTGAAATAAGGTCTCATCACATAACTTAGGCTACCCTTGAACTCACAACTACCCTCCTGCCTCATCATCCTTAATTCTTGCAGTTGCTGGTGTATGCTACTACAACCATCTCTTGAATGATGCCTCATAATCACTGCCTTTTAATGAATGGACAAACCCTACAAGAATATTGCTGATTCTGACTCTGAGGCCCATCTGTAGCCATAGGAGTTAGGCTGTATTTAGCAAGCTGGGCTCTCAGGTTTGCCTGGCCACAATCCAATGACTATTGGAGGATTTCCGCCTGAGTTAATCACAAATAATATTCAGCTAGCATGTAAAGTGGTCCTATTCAATTTAGAGTAGAATTTGCTTTGTATCTAATTATTTCTTTCATCTTCTGTGGCATCTTAGAATGTTTTATTCTGATACTTACATAAAGAATCCTTTGTCAAGAGATTTCTGGGCAACTGAAACTAAAGCAAGGACAGAAAAGAGGCTGAGTCTCAGATATCAAGCTCTACAGTCCTCACTAGCTAGCTGGAAAATTGTGCTGATGATTGTACAACTAACTGCAATCTCAGTGTAAGATAAGACATAATCAGTTAGCATTGCTATGTCAGAGGCTTGGGGGCAACAGCAGAGGAGAGAAATGTATATATTTGATAGCTTTAAATTGTACACTACCAGTTTTTCCAATGATAATTTCCTTATTCAATTCACCTTTTATTTCTGTAAGGATAATTTTTCTAAAATGTATATGCCAACTCCTTCATGAACTATTTGTTCTCCAATGATGCTGCAGTATATGGCCACTAACACTGACAATGGTCAGAGGTATTTTAGGTTCAAACTTTTACACAAATTTCCTTTAGATTTCTTTCAGACAGCAATATACATTCTGCAGATCATTATCCTGAATGCTGGGACCCAACTTAAATTTAATCAAGCCACAACAAGTTCCTAAAATGATGTACCAATTATCTTGCTCAAGATTGTCAATTATGGAGCCTATGAATAATTCCTCCTTAACCAAAGCTTTGTTTCACCTTGACATCACTCTTAGGTTTGCTTCAACTTATCTTTAATTCCTCTTAAAGGGCAAGTTACTGTAAATTTGAACCCTGGGAAAATCTCATAAGACTGCCTTAAAATAAAGTACATGTAAATTTCACTATAGCTAGCTTCAAACCATTTATAAAAAGAAACTAGAGGCCAACATATTGGCCTCAAACTTGTAAGATACTCCAGCCTTAATAAAACTATTGTTTCAACTTAGCTTAGTAAGAATTAATGATCATTCTTTCTCTGTGGATAGTCTAATCATTTGTCCACAACATAAAGATGCAGAACAGTTTTTCTTTCTTTTCTCCACTGTTTATTACCTTTGTCTTTCCCTGAAGGGAGGGGCATTTTATAAGGATAAATTCTGGAATACTGAAATAACAAGAAAATATACCATCAATGTCTTAAAGTTTCTGTTGCTATGATGAAACACCATGACCAAACCAAACTGGGGAGGAAATGGTTTTTTTGACTTACATTTACATATTAGTGTTCATTGTCAAAGAACATGAGGACAGGGACTCAAAAATGGCAGAAACCTAGAGGCATGAGCTGAAGCAGAGGCCATGGAAGAGTGCTGCTTACTGGCTCACTCCCACTGGCTTACTCAGCCTTCCTTCTTATAGATAAAACATATGATCAATGGTCCAAGGGTGGTCCCACACACAATGAACTGGGACTTCCTTCCATCAGTCACTAATCAAGAAAATGCCCTACAGCCTGCCTTTAACTCAGTCTTATTGAGACATTTTCTCAGTTCAGGCTCCCTCCTCTCCAAGGACTCTAGCTTGTGTCAAGTTGACATAAAACTAGCCAGCTCAGTCATATTTAAGAGACAATAACTTAGAAACAGTGAAATTTGTCTTGAGGCTGGTCCTCTCAGAAGATGCAATGACTATCTACATCAGTAGCACATAATCTTATCCTTCCAATATGGAGCCAGGAAATGCCATGATCATATGTTTATCTACAGGTTAAAGCCTGGACATCAAACTTGGCATGAGGGTATGTAAATGTTTGAAAGGGGGTTGGGAAACATAGAGAAGCACAAAGTTAAGAGCAGCAAGAGAAGCTAACATTTGGCATGTAGTAGTTGCAGAGTTTTTAAATTTGTATCAGCTTCAGAAGAGGATAAGCATACATTTGAATGTATACATGAGCACAGAGATGCATACACACAAACAACATTTTTTAGCATTCTTTGAACTCTCAATAGGCTGCCAACTAGTTGAAAATACCATTGTTTTCTTTCAGTTAAGAACCTGGTTCCCCTTCCAGAAATCACAGGTACAATGGAGGGACAATAGAAGGAACTAACATGCTATGTTTCTTATGGCCAAAAGATGACTTTGAAGATACATTTTGAATGAGTTTTAGTCCACTTTTAAAAAAATAGCCTAGAAATGTCACCTTTAACCTGCCCACTTATTCATAAGCAACATCACAACAGGCCTTAAAATCTTCTTCCCTCCTTCAGTATTCCTTTTTTCTGTCTTAGTCTCTCAAATATTATTCTGTTTGGCTTGACCCCAGGTTAAACTTTTTTTACTTTAGATCAGATCCAGCTTCTTCAGTCTTTAGATCAGGTGCTAAGAAAATCTCTTGGCAGAAGGCCATTAACTGTCTTGACTCAATTGCCTCTTTCTCTGCCCTGAGTCAGCCCCATGATTAGCTAGGATTCTTAGCCTCCCCAAAGACTGGGGGCTTCTTTTGAAAAGTATGAACAGTCTTCCAACATATTATAAATTTCTTATTTGCTATACCAATATTGAGCCAATACCCTTTTTACTCCAAAAAAAAAAGAAAGAAAGAAAGAAAAAATGAGTTGACTCATTATTATTATTATTTTTCTCCCTCTGCCAGCTGTACAGAGCCTGGCTGAAGCCTAAGTAGACTGTGAGAATGGCCTTTTCCTTAAATTGTCTTCTGAAGATCCTCGTTCTTTGCAACCACACACTGTCAAAGACTATGTACAACCATAAGTTAGGAACATAGAAAATGAGCCCATCACCTCTGTTTTAGCTTTGCCAAGTCACCCACTTTATTTTCTCCTGCAAAGTTTGCTGCCTCCTTTGAAAACAAGGAGACAAGATGCAACTTAGAAGTAGCTTGGCTTTTTTTTCTGACCTGACAAGCTTTTATGAAACAAACTCTAAAATAATAAAGAGAACTTCAACGTTACTTTCTACCCAAATTAGCCCTGATACCTGTAAAATGAAGTGTAGGTAATCTCGGTAATCAGGAAGAACTTAGGCTGGTCTCTCTCTCTCTCTTTCTCTCTCTCTCTCTCTCTCTCTCTGTGTGTGTAATATAAGAAGAAAGTTATAATGACATGAAGGATGATAAGAGCGTTGGAGAGACATCCATGACACTCTGATGCTGTGCCATTTGGAAGGCATCAGCTCCTCACACTGCCAGTATGTACACAAACTGGAACTAACAATCCATCAATATTTGCTGGGACATTTTCCTGTAACCAGAACTATATTTGACAGGAAAAAGAGTTCCTTTGAGAAAGGGAAAACCCAAACTCTGACCTTTCATTACCTGTAACTTCTTGAGCCAAGACAAACAACATGAAATAAAGACAAAATACAGAATTATATGGACACTGTCCTCTTCCAGAGAAATTCAGCTTTCTAGGGTGACTAGGGCTAATAATGGCCAACGTATGTTATAATGATCCTTATCTGTAGTAAACAGAGGCAGCTCCATGTGCTCTGCACACTATCACTTGCCCTGCTTCCAATCATTTCTCTTTTCTTTCTCTGAAAGCTTGCAGCATCTTTCTTTGTAATACAACTAACAAGTCATTGCCACAGACACTGCTGTCACTGTGTCTCTAGATATCTCCAACCTCGAGAAAGCACTTCGCGCTTGTGAATTTATGAATTACTCTCAGCAGCCATTTGAAGAACTCATTTTTGGCACCATTTCATACCTAAGGAAAACAAGAGACACAGACTTTGTTTCCTATTTTCAAAATTGACTGGGTGATCCAGGGGCCTAGGGAGATTTTTAGAAAGGTTTGCTTAAAATTCTTGGTTATCCATCCTAAAATCATAGTAGCTTATTTTGTTTTACATTATCAGTCTTTGGGGAAAACTAGCTCACTCAAGGGAATACATGCTTGATTTGGCAAGGACAAGAATCAAATCTGTTTATAATCACTAGACCACTCTATAGCTCCAGATCTTTGCTCACAAAGAACTTTCACCTCTGTCTCATGATCCACTTGGAGCCACATGGGGGAAGCTGGTTCTGTATACTGACATGGGATCACTACATGAGGATCAGATGTGGGTATGAACTTGGTCAAATCCATAATTAGAGTCATAGTAGTTGTAGTTTCTTCTGATAAGAACAAGGAAGATACATATCACATTATCGATATTTTCTTTTAAAATCAGAAAGGAGAAAGAATTCCATAGCTTGCCAAGGAAAAGAAATGTAAAACATCTCTGGAAAATCAGTTTGCTGGTGAGCTAGAATTTTGCTTTTGTTTTTCTCAATACCATAGTTCAATGGATTGACAAGGAGATAACCAGATTTGTAAATGAACACACTGATCAGTCACCAGATAGTCCTCTGCCCTCGCCATCTACACCAGAATAAAGGAGCAAGTGCTTTGGGTATCTCAGACTTCTCTCCTTTACCTAACTCTGCCACCCAGAGGAGACTCTATTTTCTAAGACATTTTAAGAAATAATATTAAGGCACAATACATGCCAGAGAAAGTACTTTCAAACTTGAACAATGATGAATCATCTAGAGAGCTTGTTGAAATTCATATCATGACTCAGTAGGGCTCAGACTTGTTCCCACATTCAGATGCTGGTCACTAAACTCGACCACCATATTGTTTGAGACAGGAAATGATAACTCCCACAGAAAAGGGTTGAGGTAACAAAGTCGTACAAGACTCAGCCATCCACCAATCAGAACAGAAACTGAACCAGTTCCTGTGGGATGAGGGATGGGGGCAGCTCTTTTAATGTGGGTTTGTTTTAAATGTGCAGTTAGTTGAAAATGTATCTATATCACAGACAAATGCAAGGAAAATTCCAGTCCACTGAAAAGTAGAAATTATTTACCTGGTGCTAGTAACTGGGAAAGATAAGCAACTCAAATACCAATTGCTATACAGTTTTGCTTGAACCACAGCATGAGAAATGGTGTATAGTCAAAAATGGAAAAATGTCTAGAAAACTTGAAAATAAGGGACTGCATGCCAGCACGTTACTGGGAAATTAATATAGTCAGGGGGTTAAACTGTCACTGAACTGAAACAGAGATGTGCAGAGTCACCTTAAGAAAATAGAAACACTCCAGCGCACACAGCAACTGGTTCCAGTCTAACTCGAGGAATTGTTATATCTAAGGAAAGAAGTAGTCCTCATAAAGTTAGCCAGCATGGAGGCTTAGAGAAGGCTAATCACAGCGTCTGTTTACAAGAAAGAGAGCCCCAGTTCAAGAGTGTAGAAAAGATGGCATAGACACCATCCACCCTCATTATGGGAAAATCCGGCTTACAGGGCAGGCTAGTAGACTACAGCTCATTTTACGAATCTCATTGAGGGGATAAGATTTTACTAAGCCAAAGGCCCATGGTCTATTTCTACAGAGATAGAGCTACGACAGCTTTGGCACTATAGTTTGAAGAAGGGTTACATGGCTCACAAAACCTAGAATATTTGTTGTTTGACTCTTTCAAGAAGTACTTTCAAAATTTTATAAAACTTTCAGTCAGGTAATTGGTTCCCCTCCGTTTGATTCCACGCACCTTAAGCAAACTTGTGATTTCTATCCGGCCGGCCCCCCCCCACATAGGTCAGACAGCAACAGCAAGCAAGTGTCTCCCACAGCTCTTGGTTATTTTTAACTTATTTCTAGCCTAGATTTGGGGATTATTTTTTCCCACAGTGTCTGGGAGCTTGCCCTATGTGAATCATTTCCATGAGTAATAGTTCCCTTTTCAATATGCTTTTTAAAATGAAGAAAATGAAGCGTATTTTCCTACACTTTGGAGGAAAACAGTTAGGCATGTTGACTGTGGTAGACTTTGTACTCATTCTGGAAAAGATCAGGGTAAAAGGCTAGCAGCAGGCCAGAGCCCAAAGCTGCACTTCATAGGGTTCTGTTTACTTCAGTTGTCATAGGAGCAAGACCCAGCTGTTACTCCCACATGGGAAGGCAGAGTCTCCCCAGACTCCCATGATTCAGTTCAATCTTGTACAAGTCTCTGCTATATTTTTAAATTTGACTTTTTCCTTTACTTTTTTCTATATTTTTATTTGGATATCACATCATCATGTGTTTGCAACAGGTAGATAGGCTTCTGGTAGGAGCAGATCATAGTATGTTGGTTACAATCTCCTTTCAATGATTCCCAGCAGGATTCATTTATTTGTTACAATTTATTAGACATTTTATCATTGTATAACCAACATTTATTGAGCATATACTACATTGTGGATGCTATAGTCTAGGTTAGCCATCTGTAGATAACATATACATATGTTTGTTGTCTTTGTAGGGTCCATGGTTCAAAGTAAAATGGGGAGAATTCGATAATTCATCCTATATTAAGCCACTCAACTTCTCCAAATTTCTTTAACAGCCAAGTTATTCTGTGCTAATAGGTCTTCCACAACATCTTTAATAACAGTGACAAAGTAATACTTTGATAACCAACAAAACGAGGTAAGAGTTAACTTTCACATCTACCGCATTCTCATTGAGGAGCAAATTTATATTTATATTTTGTTGATTATTTATTGCATTCCACAGATGTTACAACAGTCTCCTTCCCCCAATGCAGCATCTCTGAACATGGTGGGGAACAGCTGGGTCCCTTGCTGGCGCTTTCTTTATGAATTTATCTGTTTCACGTTGAGTACTATCCAATTGTCTTCAGCTTCCATCTGAAGCAGCCCCGTGGCCTTGCCTCTGGGTCACTGTGGAGTTTGGCCTGTTGGTCTTTTCAGAATGGTAGACTGAAGATACAGAACTGACAGGCTTCTCAGTGCTGTGCAGGGTGCTGGTGGCTCCTACAGCTGTAGAGTTAACAGTGTCATCCAGGACACTCAACAATAACTTTCCCATTTAGAGGAAGAGGAAGAGCAAAAAGAAGAGGGAACCTAATAGAAATATAATTAAACCAAATAGGATCTATTCCAGCATTTTTTCAATACAAAGTAATGCAAACTTCTTAGCCATTAAGTCACAGCTTAAGACAAAGTGCTTGAAATTACCTGTCATCACAGATTTTTTTAAGTTTCTTTTTTTATTTATTTTTTACTGGATATTTTATTTATTTACGTTTCAGATGTCATGCCCTTTACCCATTTCCCCCTATCCCATCCCCCCTCCTCCTTTTTGCTTTTATACCACAGATTTAAAAAAAAAAAAAAAAAAAACCTGGTAGAAATAAAAGCAACTAACTGTATTGCCACCTAGTGGTCATTGAGGAAAATTAATCTCAGAAAACTGGCAGCAACTTTAAAAATCAAGAAATTATTAATACTGACAATAACTGCTAAGACTTGTTGGGGGTCTACAGTGTTCCTTGACTCTATGCTCAAGATTGTATGTGTACTTTCTAATTTATTCTCTTGAGGGTCACCTCAGTAGGTACTCCATCCCAGTTTCACAGATGAACAAAGGAGGATTACACCGGTTAGTTAGCATGTCGCATTTACAGACCTACATAGCTAGTTACATAGAGTCAAACGCTATAGTCACATCTACTGCGTTCACTGAATGCTGTCGATTGATGCAAATAAACCTCAGCTTAGACTAAAAAAGTATGGTCGATAAACTAAAGCAAATGCACCCCCCAAATGTTAGCATTTAAAGGAAATTACAACCCGCACTTTTCCACATAGGAAATAACCCACAACACATTCTAATCCTCTCTCAAGCCGATTTTCAATTGTATGAGAATTTTTTTTGAAAAAAAAAAAAAACACATCTGGCATCTCTGAAACAGAATAGGTTCATTCGTTCATACAACAAACAGTTGCTGGCTCGGAAGATAGCTCCGTCATCAGGGTGCCCAGTGCAGGCATAAGCACCTGAGCTGTGATGCCCAGAACTCTTGACTGTTGCGTATTCATCTGAAATCCCAGCACTTGGGAGGTAGAGACTGGAAGATCCCAAGAGCTTTCCCAGCCTGCCAATGTAGTCAAAGCAACAAGCTTCAGGCTCAATGAAAGACCTTGTCTCAAAAGATAAGTAGAGGAGTATAGACAGATGGCTGAGACTTCAAGAGTGAGGTACCTCTCTTGTAGAAGTCTAGATTGGGATTCCAAGCACCCACACAGTGCAACTAAACAGCAGTTAAAGACTCCATCAGAATCTGAGGTCTCTGGCCTCATTGGCACCTACACTCACATGCACATGGCTGTACACATGTATAATTAAAAACACAAATAAATATTTTTTAAAGTAAGAGGGAAAATATTCAAGAAAGACACCTAGTATCAATCCAAAGGCATACACAGGAAGTGGACACACAAACACACATACACAGAGAGAGAGAGAGAGAGAGAGAGAGAGAGAGAGAGAGAGAGAGAGAGAGAGAGAGAAAGGCAGGCAGAGAGAGAAGGGAGAGAGATACACAGAAAGATACACACAGAAAAAGAAAGAAGTTGCTGAACTCTAATGTGCTATGCTCTATACTGGGTGCTAGGAATGCAGTAGAGAACTAGACTAGTTGCATCTATGGTACTGCTAGTTCCGCAACCTAGAACTGACCTTAATACTTGCAAGTAATTAAAATGGTAAAAAGCAAAACAGAGAAGGGGGGATGAGATAAGGGGGTTCTAGGGAGGAGAAATGAGGAGCTTTCCTGTGCAGAGCTTTAAATAGAGCAGAAAGGCACACACAAAAATGTGAAATTATGTAGATTACAATATATCGATACAATCACACTGTGAAAAAAAAAAAAAACAAGTAGAAGAAATGCAGTGTTTTCCAACCAAGAAAAGCAACATTCATTCTTGGGACCTGTGCATGGAGTGAGGAAACTGGGGGACTTCCCAAAGCAGGGCTCTTTAGGAAAGACTGTGTTGAAGAAGGTGACAACAGAACAGAGCACAGGCGGACACAGAGCTCCTGAGCAGCAGAGGGAAGGGCAGGGCGTTCTGCTCACAGATTCTTTTCTGTTTGATAGAATTTAGTTTAAAGGCCACATTCAACTGTTTTAAATAACACATTGAACAAATCACTTGCACATAAAATACTAAAACTACATGATATTTGAATTGTCTTTGAAGAATCAAACCTAATAATGACTGCTAATTGAAGTTTTCATTGGTACTTATGAATAATTCAAATGTGCCTTAAATAGTCTTTTTTAGTGTGTGCTGAGATATTTAAAAACAAAAATAGTGAGGCACATAAAACACAAAAGAAACTGAAAAGCAGAAATGCTCTCTCTCATCTGCCCCCTCTGAGTAGTCCCTGGCATTTCCCTCCTTACTTTTGCTCCCTACTTTCTTTTATTTTTTATTAGATATTTTATTTATTTACATTTCAGATGTTATCCCCTTTCCCCATTTCCCCACCATAAACCCCTTATCCCATCCCTCCTCCCCCTTTTCAATTTTATACAATTTTAATTACATGCAAATATTAAGATCAGTTCTAAGTTGAGGAACTAGCTGTACAGTAGATGCAAATAGTCAAGGAACAAGAAAGACAATAAACAAAGTCCCATGATCACTATTTCTAAGGGCTTACCAGGATGACCAAAACATCTGAGCCTACTTCCCTGCCCTAGCCCAAAGTCATTTTTATGCCTGAATCCTACTTCCTTGTTCTAGCCCAAGATTTAGATTCCTGCCTGAAATTACTTTTTGTTCTAGCCTAAGATTTAGATTCCTGCCTGAAATTACTTCTTTGTTCTAGCTTAATGTCAGATTCCTGCCTGAAGCCCATATCCCTGTCCTTAGCCAATGTCAGATTCCTGTCAAGAAGCCCTAAAAGTTCTCCACCTCTCCCCATTTTTTTTATTTCATAAATAAGACTGAGCCTGTCTTAGGTCATTCTGACAAGAATGCCTTCCTTACTCATAGTGGAATATGCATTATCAAGAGCAATGCACTTATGTCTTAGGTTAGTAAGGCTCTGTGTAGAATCTTACCCATCCTTGGCTTGCCAGACTGTTAAATTAATAACTCTGTCTGGGAGTCCATTTTCAGTTTCAAGTCTTGTACTTTGGCTGCCAACATGTTGATGTTGTTAAAGACAAGTGTTCACATGATGGGCAGGAATTAAAGTATTCCCAGGACAAAAAAGCTAGCATGATCAAGGTATATATGCCATTCATGATGCTTGACCAAAATGAAAACACTGACCTCAAGCCATGGGTAATTTTATTAGTGTTAACTGCAGCATCAAAGCTCAGCAAGGCAGCATTCTTTAAATACATAATCTCACTATGCAAAGCTAAAACATCCAGAGAGGTATCTTTAAACTTTTTCCTACTTATAATGACTACCATTGTAAATTTTAGATGTAACTCAATTCCATTGGTATTTGCCATGACATTTGAGATGACTCCTTACTCTTAAACTCTGAATCTCCTTCCAATAATTTTAATAGAATAAAGAGCATCAATCCGATGTTCCAAATGTCTATTTAAATCCTCTTGTACACTCAACACATTACTAACATTTTTTGCTAAATGATTAACAAAGGTAGCTGTCTTAACTTCCTGTGTCAAAGGAATTGCAGAAGTAGTGGTGCTAGCAATTAATGTAATTAAAGCTGTTATACCAGCAATAATCAAGCCCAAAACCCTCTTGCTTCTGCTTAAAGCCTAACTCACTTCTTCCAGTACTTGCAAGTTTTTTTCAGAAAACCAAGGTAATACTCAGGGCAGTAAGACAAAACTTTGTTGATATACCCCATAACAGACATGCCAGATTTCAACACACTAAGACAATTAGAAAGTGTACAATCAATGTAACTTACAATAAATACTGTAGAAGAAACAAAAGTACTTTTAACTTGACAATTAAAACAGTCTTACCACATGTACTAACACTTGTCTGAAATACAGATCCTGTCCCAACTTTATCTCTTGATAACATAACATCATAGAGAACTACAGGTAACTTCCAAGTATGTCTCTGAAGATGTCCAGATCCATCCTTCCAAATGAAGACTATTATTTCTAATATTGGATTCTAGACCAGTACATGCTTGAGTAGGAATAACTGGTCACATCTAAGAAAAATACAAGAGTCAAAACAACTTCTTTTGGATTCTTTCTCATATAAGGTCTAAAAATTTGAGGAGAGGCAGCTTGTCCCATGTGGGACACAGGAATGCACAAGGAACATATGTCCAATACAGCTTCCCAGTCACCATTGTTAGGGAACTCAGCAAGCTCACGGGTCAGCATCATTCTTTGTCCTAGCATCAGCATTGTCTCACCAATGACTCTGGCAGCCACCATGCTCCTTCAGCATCCTGCAGAAAAAACGCAAACATGCCCTCTTCCCCTTATTAGATACCTGATCTACCAGTAAGTGGATCCTTCCCTTTTACCTATGCCATAGACACTCAGCAGAGAGTTCCTTGGTATCCAAATTTTTAAAAATTTTAAAATAAAAAGAGCATGATTTAAAAAATTAAAAAATTTTAAAATAAAAAGAGCATGATTAAAAAAATTGTAGTGTATGGAGATATACCTCCCCCTTTTTTATTTTATGAAGATATTGTTTTAAAGTTCCATGGGCCCCTTCCACAATACCTTGTCCTTGAGGATTATAAAGAATCCTAGTAATATGGGTAATATTAAATTGATGACAAAAAGTCTCAAATGTTCCACTGCAATAGCCAGTTCCATTATCGGGTTTATTATTATTATTATTATTATTATTATTATTATTGTATATTTTATTAATTTACCTTTCAGATAGTATGCCCTTTCCACAATCACCCTAAAACCCCTTACTCCATCGCCCTCCTACTACTTCTATGAGGGTGTGCCCCCACCCATCCACCCATTCCCTTCTGCCTACCCTCAAATTTCCCCACACTGGGGCATCTAGCCTTCCCTGGACCAAGATCCTCCTCTCCCACTGATGCCCAACAAGGCCATCCTCAACTACATATACTGCTGGAGCCATGGTTCCCTCCATGTGTTTTCCCAGGCTGGCACAGGTTTAGACCCTGGGAGCTCTGGTTGGTAGATATTGTCGCTCTTCCCATGGGGCCACCAGCCCCTTCAGTTCCTTTAGACTTCTCTCTAACTCCTCCATTAGGGACACCATGATCAAATCAATAGTTAGCTGTGAGTATCTACCTCTGTATATGTCAGGCTCTGGCAGAGCCTTTCAGGAGATGGGTATATCAGGATCCTGTCAACATGCACTTCCTGGCATCCACAACAGTGTCTGCATTTGGTGACTCTACATGGGGTGGATCCCCAGGTGGAGCAGTCTCCAGGAGGTCCCTCCTCCAGTCTCTGCTCCGTACTTTGTCTTCTTACTTTTTCTTGTGAATATTTTGTTACTCCATCTAAGAAGGATCAAAGCACCCACACTTTGATCTTCCTTCTTCTTGAGCTTCATGTGGTCTGTGAGTTGTATCTTAGGTATTGTGAGCTTTAGGGCTAACATCCACTTATCAGTGAGTGCATACCATGGGTGTTTTTTTGTGATTGGGTTACCTCACTGAGGATGATATTTTCCAGTTCCATCCATTTGCCTAAGAATGTCATGAATTCACTGTATTTAATAGCTAACTACTACTCCATTGTGTAAATGTACCACATTTTCTGTATTCATTCCTCTGTTGAAGGGCATCTAGGTTCTTTCAAGCTTCAGGCTATAATAAATAAGGATGCTGTGAACATAGCGAAGCATGTATCAGTGTCAGTTGAGAATTCTTTGTTTAGCTCTAGATACAATTTGTAATAGGGTAATTTGATTGTCTAGAGTCTAATTTATTGAATTCTTTTTATATATTGGATATTAGCCCTCTATCAGATGTAGGATTAGTAAAGATCTTTTCACAATCTGTTGGTTGCCGTTTTGTGCTATTGATAGCATCCTTTGCCTTATATAAGCTTTGCAATTTTATGAGGTCCCATTTGTCAATCTTGTTCTTAGAGCATAAGCCAGTGATGTTCTGTTCAAGAACCTTTCCCCTGTGCCCATGTGTTTGAGGCTCTTCCCCCACTTCCTCTTCTTTTACTTTCAGTGTATTTAGTTTTATGTGGAGATCCTCGATCCACTTGGACTTGAACTTTGTACAAGGAGATAAGTATGGGTCAATTTGCATTCTTCTACTTGGTGACCTTCAGTTGGATGAGCACCATTTGTTAAAAAGTCTGTCTTTTTTCCACTAGCTCCTTTGTCAAAGATCAAGTGACCATAGGTATGTGGGTTCTTTTCTGGGTCTTCAGTTCTATTCCATTGTTATTCCTGCCTGTCTCTGTACCAATACCATGCAGTTTTATCACTATTGCTCTGTAGTACAGCTTGAGATCAGTGATGGTGATTCTCCCAGTAGTTCTTTTACTGTTGAGAAGAATTTTTCTTATCCAGGGTTTTTTTCTTATTCCAAAAGAATGTGCAAATTGCTCTTTCTAACTCTATGAAGAATTGAGTTGAATTTTGATGGAGATTGCATTGAATCTGTAGATTGCTTTTGGCAAGATGGCCATTTTTATTATATTAATCTTGTCAATCCCTGAGCATGGGAGATCTTTCCATCTTCTGAGATCTTCTATTTCTTTCTTCAGGGACTTGAATTCTTGTCATACAGATCTTTAATTTGCTTGGTTTGATTCACACCAAGGTATTTTATATTATTTGTGACATTTTTTGAAGGGAGTCATTTCCCTAATTTCTTTCTCAGCTTGTTTATCCTTTGAGTGGAGGATACTGATTTGCCACTTTGCAGAAGTAGTTTATTGGGCTTAGGAGTTCTCTGGTGGAAGTTTTGGGGTCACTTAAGTATACTATCATATCATCTGCAAATGGTGATATATTGACTTCCTTTCCAATTCATATCCTTTTGACTTCTTTTTGTTGTCTAATTGCTCTGGCTAGGACTTCCAGTACTATATTGAATAGGTAGAGAGAGAGTGGGCAGCCTTTCCTAGTCCCTAATTTTAGTGGGATTGCTTCAAGTTTCTCTCCATTTAGTTTTATGTTGGCTACTGGTTTACTGTATATTGCTTTTCCTATGTTTAGGTATGGAACTTGGATTCCTGTTCTTTCCAAGACTTTTGCCATGAAGGTGTATTGAATTTTGTCAAATGATTTCTCAGCATCTAGTGAGATGATCATGTGTGTTTTTTTCTTTGAGTTTGCTTAGATAGTGGATTATGTTGATAGATTTCCGTATATTGAACCATCCCTGCATTCCTGAGATAAAGCCTACTTAATCATGATGGATAATTGTTTTGATGTGTTCATGGATTCGGTTTGTGAGAATTTTATTGAATATTTTTGCATCGATATTCATAAGGAAAATTGGTCTGAAGTTCCGTTTCTTTGTTGGGTCTTTATGTGGTTTAGGTATAAGAGTAATTGTGGCTTCATAGAACAAATTGGGCAGTGTTCCTTCTGTTTCTATTTTGTGGATTAGTTTAAAAAGAATTGGTATTAGGTCTTAGAAGGTCTAATAGAATTCTGCACTAAAACCATTCTGGTCCTGGTCTTTATGTGGTGTGGAAACTTTTAATTACTGCTGCTATTTCTTTAGGGGTTATGGGACTGTTTGGATGGTTTATATGCTCCTGATTTAAACTTTGGTACCTGGTATATGTCCAGAAAATTGTCTATTCATCCAGATTTTCCACTTTTGTTTAGTATAGGTGTTTGTAGTAGGATCTGATGATTTTTTGAGTTTCCTCAGTTTCTGTTGTTATGTCTCCCTTCTCAGGTCTGATTTTATTAATTTGGATACTGTCATTGTGCCCTCTGGTTAATCTGGCTAAGGGTTTATCTATCCTGTTGATTTTCTCAAAGAACTAGCTCCTGGTTTTGTTGATTCTTTGTATAGTTCTTTTTGTTTCTACTTGGTTGATTTCAGACCTGAGTTTGATTATTTCCTGCCATCTACTAATCTTGGGTATTTTTGCTTTTTTTTCTTCTTGTGTGCTGTCAAGCTGCTAGTGTATACTCTCTCCAGTTTCTTTTTGTAGGCACTTAGAGCTATGAGTTTTCCTCTTAGCATTGCTTTTGTTGTATCTCATAAGTTTTTGTATGATGTGTTTTCATTTTCTTTAAATTCTAAAAAGTCTTTAATTTCTTTATTTCTTCTCTGACCAAGTAGTTGAGTGTTGTTCAGTTTCCACATGTATGTGGGCTTTCTATTGTCTTTGTCATTGTTGAAGACCAGCCTTAGTCCATGGTGATCTGATAAGATACATAGGATTATTTCAGTTTTTTTGCTTCTATTGAGGCCTGTTTTGTGACAAATTATATGGTCAGTTTTGGAGAAGGTACCATGAGGTGCTGAGAATAAGGTATATTCTTTTGTTTTAAGATGAAATGATCTATAGATATCTGTTAAATCCATTTTGTTCATAACTTCTCTTAGTTTCACTGTGTCTCTGTTTAGTTTCTGTTTCCATGATTTGTCCATTGCTGAGAGTGGGGTGTTGAAGTCTCCCACTATTATTGTGTGAGGTCCAATGTGTGCTTTGAGCTTTAGTAAAGTTTCTTTTATGAATGTGGGTGCCCTTGCATTTGGAGCATAGATGTTCAGAATTAAGATTTCATCTTGGTTGGTTTTTCCTTTGACAAGTATGAAGTGTCCTTCCTTATCTTTTTTGATAACTTTAAGTTGAAAGTTGATTTTGTTCAATATTAGAATGGCTACTCCAGCTTGTTTCTTTGGACTGTTTGCTTGGAAAATTGTTTTCCAGCCTTTATGTCCGTCTTTGTCACTGAGGTATGTTTCCTATGTGCAGCAAAACACTGGGTCCTGTTTACATATCCAGTCCTTTAGTCTATGTCTTTATTGGGGAATTGAGTCCATTGACATTAAGAGATATTAAAGAAAAGTGATTGTTGCTTCCTGTTATTTTTGATATTATAGGTGGAATTATTTATGTGTGGTCATCTTCTTTTGGGTTTGTTAGAAGAAGATTACTTTCTTGCTTTTTCTAGGGTATAATTTCCCACCTTGTGTTGGAGTTTTCCCTCTATTTTCCTTTGTAGGGCTGAATTTGTGGAAACATATTATGTAAATCTGGTTTTGTCATGGAATATCTTGGTTTCTTCATCTATAGTAATTGAAAGTTTTGCTTGGTAAAGTAGCCTGGTCTGGTATTTGTGTTCTCTTAGGGTCTGTATGACATCTGTCCAGAATCTTCTGGCTTTTATAATCTCTGGTAAGAAGTCTGGTGTAATTCTGATAGATCTGGCTTTGTAAGAAGTTACTTGACCTCTTTCCCTTATTGCTTTTAATATTCTTTCTTTGTTTCATACATTTAGTGTTTTGATTATTATGTGACGGGGGAATTTCTTTTCTGGTCTAGACTATTTGGAGTTCTGTAAGCTTCTTGTATGTTCATAGGCATCTCTTTCTTTAGGTTAGGGAAGTTTTCTTCTATAATTTTGTTGAAGATATTTATTGGCCCTTTAAGTTGGAAATCTTCACTCTCTTCTATCCCTATTATCCTTAGGTTTGGTCTTCTCATTGTGTCCTAGATTTCCTGGATGTTTTGAGTTAGGAGCTTTTTGCGTTTTGCATTTTCTTTGACAGGGGTGTCAATATTTTCTATGACATCTTCTGTACCTGAGATTCTCTCTTCTATCTCTTATATTCTGTTGGTGATGCTTGCATCTATTACTTCTGATCTCTTTCCTAGGTTTTCTATCTCCTGGGTAGTCTCCCTTTGTGATTTCTTTATTGTTTCTACTTCCAGTTTTATGTCCTGAGTTGTTCAATTCCTTCACCTGTTGGTTGTGTTTTCTTGTAATTCTTTAAGAGATTTTTGTGTTTCCTCTTTAAGGGCTTCTACCTGATCACCTGTGTTCTCCTGTATTTCTTTGAGGGAGTTATTTATGTCCTTCTTAAAGTCCTCTACCATCATCATGAGAAGTGATTTTAAATCTGAATTTTTCTTTTCTGTTGTCATGGGGTATTCAGGACTTGCTATGGTGGGAGAACTAAATTCTGATGATGCCAAGTAACCTTGGCTACTGTTGCTTATGTTCTTGTGCTTGCCTTTTGCCATCTGGTTATCTCTAGTGCTACCTTCACTCCCTGTCTCTGACTGGAGCCTGTGTTTCCTGTTACCTTGGTTGTGTCAGAACTCCTCAGAGTCCAGCTGTCTCTGTGATTCTGTAATCCTGGGTGTAAGAGCTCCTGGGAGCCAGGCTACCCTGGGATCCTGAAATCCTGGTGTGACCAATCTCCTGAGATCCTTTGATCCTATGACCCTATGTTCCTGAGTGTGTTAGAGCTCCTGGGAGTCCAGCCTTCTCTGGGTTTTGAGGGCTTGGGTGTAGAGCTGGTGCTCAAGGTCTGCTCAGGGCACCAGCCCAAACTGGAAGGCTGCACCTTACTTTCATATCATTTATCCATACAAGATTTTATATATTTATTTAAAACTGGGAAAGATAAATGACAGAAAACATATTTGTCCTCCTGAAAGTAACTTAACTCACTTTTAATATAATAATTTACATTTGCATCCATTTTCCTAAAAACAACATAATTTCATTTTTCTCTGTGTCAGAAACAAATATGGCTGTTATCTATCTACAGCACATTTTCTTTATTCCTCTGTAGGGTGCCAAAGCTGCTTCCAGAACTTAGCTAAATTGTGAATGGGGCTGCCTTGCCCATGAATGTGTGTGAATCCTATGATATATTGACTTGGAGATTTTTGGGTAAGTAACCAAGAGAGCACATCTGGGTCAGAGACTGTGTCTTAGTTTTTTGAGGAAATGTCATCCTCATTTTCACAGTGACAAGACTAGTTTACATCCCTACCAACAGAGATAAGCGTTCCCTTTAGTCCACAGTCCTTGACAGTATTTAACTTTGTTTCCTTACTGAGCAAGATGAAATCCCAATCTACCTTCAATGTTGCTTTCTCAGATGCCTAGTGAAGGTGAATGCTATTATCTTCACTCCTCATTTGCACTTTCTAAGAACTTTCTATGTAGTTCATTGGCCCATTTATTAATTAGGTTGTTTGATTTCTTATTCTTTCATTCTGTGACTTCTTTGTATAATGTGAATATTAATTCGTTGTCAGATACATAGCTAATAAAGATTTCTCTTATTTTGTAGGCTGTCTCTTTACTTATCAATTTTCTGTAGAGAAGTTTCTTTTTTTCATTTTTTTAAATTCACTTTACATCTTGATCACAGGTCCTCTCTCCCTAGTTCCACCCTTATAAATCCCTCCCCCTATTTTCCTCACCTCTTCTCCTCAGAGAAGGGGAGCACACCCATACCCCCTGTTGAAGACCACCCCACCCTGGGGCATCTAGTCTCAGCAGATCTAGGCACATCCTCTTCCACTGAAGCCCATCCAGGCAGACCAAGTAGGGGGGAAGGGGATCCAATTGCAGGGAACAGAAACAGCATTCAATCTGCAAGTGTCTTATTGTGACCATCAGAGATATTGGCCTAGAGACTGTCATTGTTGCTATATTTTTCTCTGGTATTAAGGTGATATTGGCTACTTAGAAAGAGTTTTGGTAACATACCTTTCTTTTCTTTTTTATGCAATAGTTTGTGAAGCTTCAGTGTTAATTCTTTAATGATCTGGCAAAAGTTAGCAGTGAATCCATCTGAGTGGATATTGTTTAGCCTGGAGATTTCTTTTTTCTTTTTTTCTTTTCTTTTTTTTTTTTTTTTTTGATTGCTGTCTCAATTTTGTTGTTTTTAATAGAAATGTTCACAACCCTCATCTCATGGTGGTGTAGTTCTGGTAGATCATAAGGATCTAGAAATTCATATCTTTCTTTTATATTTTCCAATTTTTAGTAGAATATTAGACTTTCAGGTATATCCTAATGGTTTCCTGAGTTTTATTTGTATCTGTTGTTACATCTATATTTTCATCACTAGTCTTAGTTGTCTTCTTTTTCTTCCATTTGCTTAATTTGCCCAAAGGTTTATCAATCTTAGTTATCTGTTCAAATAACAGACTCTCAACTTCATTGAGGGAAAAGTAATTTTAAAACACAAACATTCATACTCACATCTCATGAGTCAGAAACAAATAACATGAATAATTCAGAAATCTTACCTCTAATCATCTCTCAATGGGTACTTTATCAATATTACATTATATAAAAAATTTTATAACTTACTTACAAAACATAATTATCATCTTACTTATCATGGATTCTTTGTTAACATTATTTTAATTACAAATAATAGATAATCTCTGTTGACTTACATCACTCAACTGTTGAACATTTGAATAGTTTCCAGTGGTTAAATATATAACAAACAACATATGAATATTAAATGGTACATTAAAGTAATATGTAAAAATTACACTGCATATAACTTACTTTTTGAGACAAGATGGAATGCATCTTTGGCTGATTTTGAATACACTATATAGTGTATGATGGATGACCATCATACCAGTTTACATGGCCCTGGGGGACAAATCCAGGGTTTATACAAGCACTGTACCAACTAAGCAACATCTCAAGCCCATAAAATTTGAGGCACAGTTTATCCAGCAGAATGGAGCTCAGTGAATAGTAGGTTCCACTGCCAAGTAATTAAATAATTAAGATAAGTTATTTGAGTGTCTGAAGAGAATTTATAAGAAAAAAAAGCAAATTATAAAAGTAAAATCCTTGCTCAAGAAGGCTGGTTTCTGCATCCTCCTGGTCTTTCTTGAACTACTTCTGCCACAGTCTTAAAAGAATCTGCAGTAAAGTTAATGTGCATTTTTGTCCTGCTGGAGAATCTCAGCAAGGCATCCTCAAACCCCATTTGTGAAATGATGTGTCACATTACCACATTTTATTGTCTTAATCTTGTGCTGCCTAATTGAATAATTTAATAATTGTTACACTAGCTTAATGCAGTTCATACACACACACACACACACACACACACACACACACACACACATATACACTCACTCAGAGACAAGTTGAAAACTTTTATGTCTCTGTCTTTATTCTGAGCATACTTTTGTCCAGTGGTTATTTAGCGCCACGCCACCTACAAGTATCTTCCACCTCTTTTACCTGTGATGTTTGCCTGATGTCAGTTCCTTTGCTCTTCAGGAAGCAACGCATATGGCGATTGCATAGACTGGCCCAGAGTGACCATATGAATGTGTGACATTTCAACCAACTCTAGCAGAAACCTAGAATGGATTCAAGACTGTCATTTCAAAGTCAAATTCACCAGGTTTGAATCTTGACTTATTAATATTCTGTAAGCAGCCTAGGAAAAGTAAGTTATATTTCCTTATTATAGCCATCTTTCTTTTTCCATTTTTTTCTTTTATTGGATATTTTCTTTATATTTCAAATGTTATTCCCTTTCTAGGTCTCCCCTCCAGAGCCCCCTATCCCATCCCCTATCACCCTGCCTCTCCATCACCCACCCACCCACTCCTGCCTCCCCACTCTGGCATTCTCCTACACTGGGGCATCGAACCCCCTCAGGCCCAAGGGCCGCTCCTCCCACTTATGTCCAACAAGGCCATCCTCTGTCACATATGTGGCTGGAGCCATGCGTATTCTTTGGTTGATGGTCCAGTCCCAGGGAGCTCCAGCGGTCTGGGCAGTTGACACTGTTCTTCCCCCCTGAGGCTGCACAGCCCCTCAAGTCCCTCAGTCCCTTCTCCAACTCCTCCATCAGGGACCCCACACTCAGTCCAATGGTTGGCTGCAAGCATCCGCCTCTTTATTTGTCAGGCTCTGGCAGAGCCTCTCAGGAGACAGCCATATCAGGCTCCTGTCAGCAAGGACTTCCCGGCATCCACAATAGTGTCTGGGTTTGGCGACTGTATATGAGATGAATCCTCAGATGGGGCAGTCTCTGGATGTCAACCTTCTTTGGAAAGGGGGGGGATAATATTACAAGTGTGGTATTAAGGAGAAAGCGACAGTAATGGGGAAGGAGATTTAAGTGGGAAGAGGGATGGGAGAGTGAGAGGAGGATGATATTATGGAACAACATTCTCAAAACAAGTGTTCTCGAGTGAGATTTTGTAATGGGAGGTCAGGCTGTAAACAGGGACAGTTTTCTGTTTCATTACCAGGCCATAGCGCAGCCACGGGAACCTACATCAGAGTCCATGTGACCAAGCAATCTTGGATTTGCATCCAGAAGTGTGAATTAAACAACATGTTTTGTTATAGCAACAGAATACGCATGGATACACCGGGATCAGCTAAGAGTAGAATGGTGACATTTGAAGTCAAACGAGCTCGTAGGAAACACTCGTCCGTGCTCCTTTCAGGAGTCTACTGGAATGTGTACCTCACTAAAATGATGGAGAACTAAAGAAAGGGGAAGTGAGGAGTTCAGGATCTTGCTGAGGAGGGCAAAGAAAAATCTAGGAATGAATGTGAAGACAGAATCAGAGCTAGACTGCATGAATGACTTTGGGAATGGTCAATACAGACTTGAGGATGTGAGGGCTTCAGAAGTCAGGGGGGAAATCCCCTAGAAAGAAATAAAACAACAATAAAATTACATTAACTAATTTGTTCCTTACATCATGAGATATTCAGAAGTAACGTTTAAAGCTGAATTAGTTGGTATGTTAAAATTCAGTATTTTTAATTTGACGTTTATTAATTTGGAAAGACAAAGAAAATGAACAAGAAAGGAAAAATCATCAAAACAGGGGGTGGGTGTGTGGGGGCACATCCTCATAGAAGCAGGAGGAGGGGGGATGGGATAGGGGGTTTCTGGGTGGGGGTGGGAAATGGGGAAAGGGGCTAGTATCTGAAATAAAATATCCAATAAAAATTAATCTCAAAAAACTATATGTGTGAACTATCAATAATATTTAAGTTGTTATAATAATTGTTTAAAAAACATTATTTTAGGATCCTTGCTATTATATGACTTTTTCTTAGTGTATGCAGAAATACATATGCTTTTAGATAAATGTATGTGCTAATAGGTGCTTTTGCATATGTGCCTGTGTGTATAGAATTTTTAAGATCATTACCATAAATTAAATTGAATAGGAAAACAATAGGTGATATTTTAAAAAGCAGAGGCAAATAATTGCTTTTGTTTGCCATTAACCATGGGGTGCTCTTCAACTTGAAATTTTATGTATGATTTTGATTTAAAAATTAGTATCTTTCTAATATCCCTTCCCTGATTTGAACTACTGGACAATAAAGGAATCCTGTGCAGGTTTGGAAGATGAGGGGTCAGAAAGCAAGAAAGTTTGAGTATCCCTGAGCATAGTAGGAAGGAAAAGGTAAAAGGCTCCATGGTTAGCTTGGGGCCAGCCCTGCAGAGAACAGTGCCAGAGAGTCCCTGCTCATAATATGGGGCTTGGCACAGTCATCACTCAAGTCTTTCATAATGACATCTATGACACGAGTTGCAATCTGTCACCAGAGTGCTTCCTGCAAGGATCTGGAAGAGTGAACAAATACCTTGGCAAGCTCCAGCAGTATTCATTTGTTGTAACTCTGGATGTCAGTCTGGTCAGGTACTCTCAGTTTTGTGATGTAACATTCTTACTCTCTAGCCTTCTTCCCTTTCTAGGTCTAGGAAATGAGAGGACAAGTAAAGAGACAGATAAAGAACTCATGAATGTGACGGGGCTGTGTGCTTGGGTCTCTAAGCAGGAAATCACCCGTTATGCTATAACTGTGATGTATGCACCTTAATTTTTTCTGATGAGTCTTCATTAGTGTTTTATTGTAGGCAGTAGAGGGAAAGTCAGAAATGCTTAAGCAGGAGTTCATCTGAATATTTTGTATCTCCATGCCCAGGAGATTTTGTGCCACTTTATTTTTAAAAAATAAAAATAAGACCATTAGATGGAGACTGTGAAGGATTACAAAACATCAAAATGGATCCAGTTCTCTGAAGACTCATTACTTGACCATACAAACATTTATAGGAAACAGCTCTATCTACTAAAGAGCTTTACATGGTAAAGGAATGCAGATAAAGGTCAGATGAAAATAGTGCTGGTCTGGGCTACTGATGGGATCTGGGATAGTCCTTGATAAATGGTTAAATTTTATCAGTGGGCATGAGCAAGATGAAAGCCAAGTAGAGAAAATGGTGTCTGGCAAAGAAAAGGAGAATACAGTATGTTTACAAAATGAGACCTGGAAGGCTCTGTTAGCCCATAAGATCGCAGGGGAGCAAGGCATACACCGAAGACACCAAGAAGCTGAAAGCAGAAGTGTCTTTGGAGGAGAGATAATGACTTCACTCTCTTACGCATTAAATTTCTGTGTGTATTGAAGTCATGATGCCTGGGAAAGTGAAATGAGATCCAAGATAGAAATGAGATGAGTAGAGAGAGGAAGCAGTGTGGAATTGAGTTTTCGCTATGTTCATTTGAGAGTGTGGTGCCAGGGCCTCCAGTGGGTGATTGTAAATGTGATAGAGGAGCAGGGAAAAGGGGAACATGCGATTTGGTTAGGGGTCAGGTAGTCCGTGCTGCAGAAGCACCACAAAGATGAACGAGCTCCCGGGAGGAATCCACACAAAAGGTAGAAAGCCAAAGAAAGACTCTGTTAGTAGGCACATACAAATAAATAAAGACGGAGAGAAGGGAAAGATCTGAAGGGTAGCCATGCTCCAAAGGGAATCACGTGTCAGAGAAACCCATAATGGCCAGTTTCCAAACCAGGGGCGTGTCAACTATTGTAAACCTTAAGGCACTTGGTCAAGACTAGAAAAGGCTGTTTGGTTGGGTGATGAAAAGGTCACTAGTAAGTTTTGAAGGTCAACATAAGTAGTGGCAAGTCAGAGACACTGAAGACAGTCTAGGAAAGAAGAAAAACAGGGCAGATCTCTTGTTTAAAAAAAGATAATTGATGAAAAGTAAACAGTACTTTTCCCCTTGGTAGCTGGTGCAATTTCAGCAGGTTTGAAGACTTAGTTACTAGAAAACAAATATTTCTTTCTTGTGGTGACAGAGATATACTTCTGTTTGGAGTCTTTCTTCTTACCTCACTGCATTCCCTTTGATTTTGCTTGACACTGATGATTTCTTTAGGAAGAAACTGCATACTTTGGATGGTTCATTTCTTCTTCTTTTATATATCATCATGACTTAGCAATTTCATTTGCTTCAAACCAATTTAAATGAAAAATGAAATTATCATATGGCCACCAATTAGTGGTAGAGCAATTCATCTTCAGAACACGGAAGAGTTGAGATGGACCTGCTTTGGTGATCTAGCCACCTGACTGACTGTGGCTGGCATCATGGCTGCTGCAGTGCACTGAGGGAATTGACTAAAGGGAGCGAAGTGAGCACGGAGATTGGTCAGAAGTCAACACTGATTGTCAGCTTGACTGGAGTCAGAATCACCCAGGTCATTTGTAATGTTTACCTCCTGGTATTTCTGGGATAACTTTTTATCATGTCCAGTGATGATTAGAGCATGCTGGTTATAACTTAATCAGTGGTTTAACCCACTGAGAGATACACCATTTGAATAGACTATTAGAAAGTGGTATGACTGAGGAAGGTGGCTCTTCCTCACAGAGGATCAGACACATGGATTGTAAACTCTGAGATCTTGAACTAAAGAAAACCTTTTACACTCTTTAAGCAGTTCTGTCAGAGATGAAACATCTGAGCAACATAGAGGTCATAGAGGAAGGGAGACATTTTTTGATAGTCTTGTAGGGCATCTGAAGGACTTTAGCATTTATTCTGGATGAAATAATGTACAATCATACAAAACCTATTTTCTTAGAATCATCTGCCTTACCTGTAACATCCCATGACTTTTGTGCAGATCATTTTCTTCAATATCCTTTAATTATTTTAATGAATTAATAAGTCTTGAAAGTGGCATTTCATGATTAACAAATTAGGACTTGACACTTTTTTTTTTTTTGGTTTTTCAAGACAGGGTTTCTCTTAAAGCCCGGGCTATCCTGGAACTCACTCTGTAGACCAGGCTGGCCTCGAACTCAGAAATCCGCCTGCCTCTGCCTCCCAAGTGCTGAGATTAAAGGCATAACTTGACACTTTCAAATGACTCTTTTTGTAGTTAGAAAAATAGTTTAAGTGAAAACCTATTTATTCTGCTGTTACTCTTGGAACATCTGTTAAGATTTTTTTTACAACAGCCATTGCAGTACATTGAGCTCCATAGAGACAGCGCCGGGGCAAGCGAGAGCCGGACGGGCACTGGGCGACTCTGTGCCTCGCGGAGGAAAATCAACTAAACATGGGCAAAGGAGATCCTAAGAAGCCGAGAGGCAAAATGTCCTCATATGCATTCTTTGTGCAAACCTGCCGGGAGGAGCACAAGAAGAAGCACCCAGATGCTTCTGTCAACTTCTCAGAGTTCTCCAAGAAGTGCTCAGAGAGGTGGACGACTATGTCTGCTAAAGAAAAGGGGAAATTTGAAGATATGGCAAAGGCTGACAAGGCTCGTTATGAAAGAGAAATGAAAACCTACATCCCTCCCAAAGGGGAGACCAAAAAGAAGTTCAAGGACCCCAATGCACCCAAGAGGCCTCCTTCGGCCTTCTTCTTGTTCTGTTCTGAGTACCGCCCAAAAATCAAAGGCGAACATCCTGGCTTATCCATTGGTGATGTTGCAAAGAAGCTAGGAGAGATGTGGAACAACACTGCAGCGGATGACAAGCAGCCCTACGAGAAGAAGGCTGCCAAGCTGAAGGAGAAGTATGAGAAGGATATTGCTGCCTACAGAGCTAAAGGAAAACCTGATGCAGCAAAAAAGGGGGTAGTCAAGGCTGAAAAGAGCAAGAAAAAGAAGGAAGAGGAAGATGATGAGGAAGATGAAGAAGATGAGGAAGAGGAGGAAGAAGAGGAAGACGAAGATGAAGAAGAAGATGATGATGATGAATAAGTTGGTTCTAGCGCAGTTTTTTTCTTGTCTATAAAGCATTTAACCCCCCTGTACACAACTCACTCCTTTTAAAGAAAAAAATTGAAATGTAAAAAAAAAAAAAAAAAAAGATTTTTTTTACAAGTTAGTATTGTTTTCCACTCCCATCTTCTTCACGGTAAAATTTGAAATGTTTTAGCATAGATACTTCTACAAACCTATCTTCATGGCTTAGTTCATAGTATTGGCTCTTTAACAAACAAGTCTATAAAACAAAATTTAAAAAGTGATATTTGTTTAGTTCTGTACCCAATTTTAATAGGGTTATTTGATTCTCTGGAGTATAACTTCTTGAGTTCTTTGTATGTATATCAGACCTCTATCAGATGTAGGATTGGTCAAAATCTTTTCCCAACCCATTGGTTGCCATTTTGTCCTATCGACAGTGTCCTTTGCCTTGTAGAAGTTTTGCAATTTTATGAGGTTGTTGATCTTATAAGTCATTGATGTTCTGTGCAGGAAATTTTCCCCTGTGTCCATGTGTTTGAGGCTCTTCTCCACTTTCTATTCTATTAGTTTTAGTGTGTCTGGTTTTATGTGGAGGTCCTTGATCCACTTGGACTTGAGCTTTCTACAAGGAGATGAGAATGAATCACTTTGCATTTTTTTACATGCTGACCTCCAGTTGAACCAGCACCATTTATTAAAAATGCTGTCTTTTTTCCACTAGATTGTTTTAGCTCCTTTGTCAAAGATCAAGTTACCATAGGTGTGTGGGTTCATTTCTGGGTCTTCTATTCTATTCCATTGATCTTTTTGCCTGTCTCTGTACCAATATCATGTAGTCTTTATCAACATTACTCTGTAGTACAGCTTGAGACCCGGGATGGTGATTCCCCCAGAAGTTCTTTTATTATTGAGAAAGATTTTTGTTATCCTGAGATTTTTGTTATTCGAAATGAATTTGAAAATTGCTTTTTCTAACTCTATGAAGAATTGAGTTGGAATTTTGATGGAGATTGCATTGAATCTGTAGATTGCTTTCAGCAAGATGGCCATTTTTTACTTTATTAATCCTGCTAACCCATGAACATGGGAGATCTTTATATCTTCTGAGTTATTCTTTTATTTCTTTCTTCAGAGACTTGACGTTCTTGTCATACAGATCTTTCACTTGCTTGCTTAGAGTCACACTAAGGTGTTTTATATTATCTGTGACTATGGGGTACAGAGCTAAACAAAGAATTCTCAACTGAGGAATATCGAATGTCCAAGAAGCTCCTTAAGAAATGTTCAACATCCTTAGTCATCAGAGAAATGCAAACCAAAACAACCCTGTGATTCTACCTTATACCAGTCAGAATGGCTAAGATCAAAAACTTAGATGACAGCAGATGCTGGCGAAGATGTGAAAAAAAGAGGAACACTCCTCCATTGTTGGTGAGATTGTACGGTGGTACAACTCTTCTGGAAATCAGTCTGGCAGTTCCTCATAAAACTGGACATAGTATTACCTGAGGACCAAGCTATACCACTCCCGGGCATATACCCAAAAGATGCTCCAATATATAACAAGGACATATGCTCCACTATGTTCATAGCAGCCTATTTATAATAGCCAGAAGCTGAAAAGAAACCAGATGTCCTTCAACAGAGGAATGGATACAGAAAATATGATACATTTACACAATGGAGTAATACTCAGCTATTAAAGACAGATGACTTCATGAAATTCTTAAGCAAATGGATGGAACTAGAAATATCATCCTGAGTGGGGTAACCCAATCACAAAAAAAACACAGTATGCACTCACGGATAAGTGAATATTAGCCCAAAAACTCGGAATACCCAAGATATAATTCACAGACCACATGAAGTTCAAGAAGGAAGACCAAAGTATGGGTGCTTTGGTTCTTCTTAAAAGGGGAAAAAATACTTGTGGGAGCAAATATGGAAACAAAGTGTGGAACAAAGACTGAAGGAAAGGCCATTCAGAGACTGCCTACCTGGGAATCCATCTCATATTCAGTCACCAAACCCAGACACTATTGCAGATGCCAAGAAGTGCTTGATGGCAGGAGCCTGATATAGCTGTCTCCTGAGAGGCTCTTCCAGTGCCTGACAAATACAGAGGTGGATCCTCACAGCCTATCATTGGATTGAGCATGGGGTCCCCAGTGGAAGAGTTAGAGAAAGGACTGAAAGAGCTGAGGGGGTTTGCAACCACATAGGAAGAACAACAATATCAATCAACCAGACCCACCAGGGCTCCCAGGGACTAAATCCTCAACCAAGGAGTACACATGGCGGGACCCATGGCACCAGCCACACATGTAGCAGAGTATAGCCTTGTTGAGCATCAATGGGAGGAGAGGCCCTTGGGCCTGTGAAGGCTTGATACCCCAATGTAGGAGAATGGGAGGGCATGGAGGTAGGAGTGAGTGGGTGGTTGGGGGAACACCCTCATAGAAGTAGGGGGGATGAGGAATGGGATAGGGGATTCTGGGAGGCAAGAGGAAACCGGGAAAGGTAATAGCATTTGAAATGTAAATAAAGAAAATATCCAATAAAAAATAAACTTAGCTCTTCTATATCTTCTTATTTTTTCAAAATTTTATAAAATTATATTTAAGATGATATAATATTATAATCCTAAAACAGTAATATTTGGTTAATAGTGTGTGTGTCTGTGTGTGTGTGTGCATGTATGTGTGAAAGAGAGAGATTCAGAGAGAGAGAGAGAGAGAGAGAGAGATGTGTGAGTACATGCTTTTTATGTGGGTGTTAGGACAGAAGTCAGGGTCTCACATTTATAAAGCAAGCATTCTAAACACTGAACCATCTCCCCAAACCCAAAACTTCCTGAATAAGATATCTCAGCAGGGCCTTTCCTAAAATCCCAGCTACTCATGGTGCTTAGACAAAAACTATCACAAGTTTCAGTGGAGCCTGAGCTGCAGAGTTAAGTTCAAGGGCAGCCTGGGAAATTCAGTGAGAGTTTGTCTCAAGAATAAAAAATGAACAGAAGAATGAGGATAGAGTACAAAGGTACAGGCCTTTGTTAGATGCCTAACATCTGGGAAACCCAATGTCCAACCCACAAAATACATAAATGAGGTGAGGTTTTTCTTTTTATGATTCTTTGGGATGTGTTGATAAATATTTTGGATGAGCTTTGGAAGCATTCCAAATGCGGAAACACCATGGCTTCTTCCTGGTGACTCTGTCATTAAACAGGACACTCACCAAGTCCTGATGATCTAGAAGAGCCTTGGTGTTTCACTGTGTACATGTAATTAGTTCATTTATTGGATCAAAACTGAGTTCATTCTCAAGTCCCTTAGAGACTAGGAGCTCAAGCTGATATGTGGCTCAAAGCCCAAGCCTCCGATCACAAGGCTAGTCTTTCTGACATGGCCAGTTTTCATCCTGAAACCATATGAGACCCATCACCAGTCACCCCACTAGCATGCAGTTGGATGTGGTTGAAGGACCCATCATAAGTATCTCGATATTGGTATCCCTCACATAAGTCCAGGTTTTAGAATCACCTTCCCAGGAACTGGGGTCAAGACCAGCCAAATTATTTATATAGCAAACATAAACCTTTATGAAATGAAAGTCTGAGAGTATTCCCCTTTAATTAGGAAATCTACACAAATGCAGAACCTTTGATTAGAGCTGGTGGCTATAGTTTCAAATCATTAAATGAGTCAAAAGAAAGAACAAGAAAGAAAGAAAGAAAGAAAGAAAGAAAGAAAGAAAGAAAGAAAGAAAGAAAGGAAGAAGGAAAGAAAGAAAGAAAGAAAGAAAGAAAGAAAGAAAGAAAGAAAGAAGAGAGGGA
>NW_021604674.1:483029-517483 GCF_004785775.1 Grammomys surdaster | reverse complement strand
CTCCCCCCGCGGCGCCGCCCCCCCCCCCCCCCCGCCGGGAGGGAGGCGGGTGGGCAGGGGAAAGCAGAAAGATTCTTTAACACTAAAGCAGGAATTATTAAAAAGCAGAGGCCACCCATTATGCTAAATATAAGCAACAAAATTTTTACTAAAATATTACTGTATAAAAATAACAGCACAATCGACAGACAGTACATTCTACTCTCTTAAAGAAATGGGGCATCACTAATGGATTGAAACTCCCAGGAGAACAAAAAGACAAAAGTAAAAATAAAATATTTCTTTGATTTTGGCTCTCCAACTAATTAGTGATCTAAAATTTAACCCCTTTCTGATCATGCAAGTACATTTCAGGTAGTATGGACTCGTAACTTAAAGCTATTACACACAAATGTAGTCTCTCCAGCATTTATTTCCATACTTCTATAGTGATGGGTTGAAAGTCACAGAGGATGCATGCAAGAATGCCGTCTGCCAGATGCCCAGGCATCTCCAAATACCATAAACATGCATCCCCAAATACCATAAACGTGACTGCTGATATTAGACACAATCCAGGTAAAGGCAAGATCAATGTACAAATATAAACACGAAAGACTATGTTTCAAATGCACCAGGTGTGCTTTGCAGAAGTGGAATAACACTCTCTAGGTATGTAGAGCCTAAGAATATGAGGAAAGAAAGATGTTCCTGAGCGTGCCACCATGAAGACCAGGCTGACTGAATTCTTAACACATTCACAGAACACTGAAAATAAAGTTGGACAGAAAAGACTTCAATTATGTGGAGAGTTTAGAAACAGCTTGGGGGTCTTCTTTAGAGGATGGCTCTAACGCTTGGTAGCCAACATCTCTCTTTTGACTTTTCAGGAGGCAAGGGTGTCTTAAGACTATAAGATAGGTGAATTTTTAACTAGGATCACATAGATCCAAATATTAACTTGGAATTGTATAGATCACAAAGATAACCTTCCTACATACACATTTTTTTGGCCTCACCCCAACTATCAAGCTTCAGATCCTCTTTCCCACACAGTAGCCTTGTATATCATCTGCTTAAAGGATGAAGAAGGCATTACTCAGAGATTAAAGAAGTACTATAAATCTCAAACCTCACCTTTTATTCCAGAAGCCAACTCCTGTAACTTATAACTTGCCAGCTCCTGGAACCTTTAGCAGCTGTACAACTATTTTTTAATATGCTGAAGTCATGTACTCCCTGCATACTTAGCATCACTACAGTGGGAGAAAAGTACCAGAATTCATGGATTCTAGAGAGAAGAGAGTTAGTTCTTCTACAGAAGCAGCAGACAAATGCAGGCTGATAGTGAAGTTATCTACCATAGAATGGCTGCAAAATACTGTAGTAAAAACAATCTCTAAATTCATAGAGCATAGCTTGGAATCAAAACTGCTTTGCCAGCTCTCATCTGTATGACCATAGCATTAGGTAGGTAGTTGTTCCAACATTAAGAAAGTGATCATTGTTGAAGGCCAGGGAAACAAATGTAGACTATAAGAAAGCCCGTTGTTGATTGAGGAACTTGATGCTGAAGGGGAAAGATGTGATTCATGTCTCCTATTTCACTTCCTGCACATTAATGATTTAAAATTTAGATGGCAGGAAGCTACCCCATTGGTAACAAAGACTCAACTCTTGATGTCCATTCTGTATCACCTCTTTCCATATACAAACCCTGAAGGTAAAAGATCCTTGTGCAAACAGTGTTGGAATAGGCATAGATGTACATCTCTAGAGCAAATATATTCTTATTTTCTTATATTTTGTTATTTGTCTGTTTATGTGCACTTGTATGGGTGTACATGTGACAGGCCACATGTTTGATCAGGAGACAGTTTATGACAACTTGGTTGCCCCATCTACTATATGAACATTAGGGATCAAATTTAAGTCTTCAGGCCTGGTACCAATAAACTTTACCAGCTCAGCCATCTTCCTGGTCCCTAAATGTTTACATATATTTTAGGTTGAGGCAGAAGGATCATAAATTCAAGGTTACCTAGGCCACAGAGAAAAATCTTGTCTCAAAATATGTTATGATCTAAGAGAAGAAAACTGATGAAGAACATAAGAAATCAAGATGACAGTGATTGAGAAAATATCTAAAGGAAGTTGACTTTTAATTCAATATTATCATTTAAGTTTAAGAAATCTATGGTCTTCCAAATAATGTGATTTCTGAGTATCATTTGACAAATTTCCTTTTGAATAGTCAATCCTTTAGGACCCATCAGAATTCTGCGTCACACTGTTGATTCTCACTTAACATCAATCACAAAGGAGTCTGACACAAACTTTACTTTTAATAGGTATAGAAAAATTTTGGACATCAAAACTCAGTCATATGTGCTTTTTCTTCACCTCCTCTCCCCTTCTTCTCCCCCTCCTACTTCCTCTTCCATCCTCTGCTCCTCTTCTTCCTATTCTTATTCTTCTCTTCTTTTTCTCTTTTCCTCTCCTCCTCTTCTCTCATCCTCTTCATCCTTTTCTTCTTTTTCCTTTTCTTTCTTCTACCTCCACCTCTCTTTCTCCTCTTCTATTCCTCCTCTTCTCCCTTCTTCTCCTCCTCCTCTTCCTCCTCCTCCTCCTCCTCCTCCTCCTCCTCCTCCTCCTCCTCCTCCTCTTCTTCTTCTTCTTCTTCTTCTTCTTCTTCTTCTTCTTCTTCTTCTTCTTCTTCCGACACTATACTGGTAGATGAGAATGACATCTGTTGTAGAAACATTTCCCACACCAGAACTTCCTTGATAGTTGTCAGAGCAGGGGTCACAGACTGTGTTCTTTGTAGGTTAGTCCTGCCACCACCATCCAACTCAGTTGAGTCTTGGTTGGTCCTGCCATTTGAAATAAAGATGAAGGCATCCTGCCTCTTTCATGTAAAATTTTCTCTTCTCCTACCCTTTGTTATCATATAATTTCAAATTTTTCTTTGGTGATTTACTTTTTATTTATAATGTAATATTTAATATATGCTACAAATATCAGTTAGGAGAATAGTTTTCTCAGAGAATTTGAAGGAAATAACTTCCTTTATGTAAAAATAAGTATATTCATATTAGGAAAGCCTTTTAAGATTTTCTACAAAAAAGGCAAAACAAAATAGAAAGCTTTGTAGAAAATTGTGTATATAATAAGAATTGATAATAAATCTGTGCCTTGTTCAGATCTTGACTGAAATATCTACTCATTAATTTATACAACCATTGCTCCAATAGCAATTGAGAGGTGATGGCTAAGACTGAAGGTAGGGTGGTAGTTGTAGTAGGGTGGTGTTGTCTAGATCTACCCATGTCTAGTGGGGTACAACTGTGGTGGAGAATGTTTTAAGCATATCAGCACATTATATATATTATTCTCTGCCTGGAAATTTTTTAACTTGATTTTTCTTCATTTAACATTTTAATTGATTCTTTGGAGTTTCACATCATGCATCCCAATCACAATCCCTTCCTATTCTTTTCAGGTCTGTCCCCAACCTATGATCCCTGAACCCCCCCCCCCAAAAAAGAAGAAATTAAAAAATACCTCTGGCAAAAGATATCAGTTGTGAAGAGCTACGTTTCAGCATCTCCATCACGCTTTTAAAGAATTCTCCTTGATACTCTTGTTATTTGGGGAGAGTGTTGTTGAGGGGTATGTGCTGCAGAAGCCTTCTATGTCCCTCCCTCTCAACTGTGCATCTGCAGTGATGGATGTCACAACAAAGGTAGCCTCCTGGACCTTCACAGTCAACAAGAGTATGAATCATGGGCCCTGTTTCTGGCTACAGCACAAATAAGGAACATAGTTCCATGCTTAACTAGGACCATGGACCCATACTATAATACCTGAAAGCAACCCAACACCAAGAAGACCCCTATTGACCAAAATTTATACAACACAGCCATGTGCTGCCAAGCCTTCAGATTTGAATTTGATTCTCCCCAAGCTAACATGATGGAAGAAGAAACAGATTTTTTTTGAGTTGTCCGCTGACCCCCCACATGTGCAAACACATAAATAAATGTAAAAAAGAATGTTAATTTATTCCAAACTGCAAGAGATGCAGACAGCTATTTGATGGATTTATAATAAGAATTTGGCCAAGCAAAGCAATGTAATCACTAGAAGAACAGTTTATGCTTTCCCCCCAGACACATGTGAAACAGCAGATGACAGGGTCAGAGAGGAGAGTTAAGAACCATATTCTGACAGCTGTGCAAGTAAATAGAGGAGTATCCATATGTCCCTGTTTACTTTGGATGGCCTTTGTGGATCCCTGCTTTTTTATGTTTAATGGCCTAACTTTCATTCCCAAATGTATCCCCCAGTCTAGTTGACAAATTATGTGTCTGCCTAATTGGAAAAGACAGTAATCAGACTTGAAGAATAAGTTGTTAGGAAGCCATTGATTAATGACTGAAAAGATAAAACCCCAGACTTATGCTATAGAAGTGAGATTAGAGGAAAACAGATAAATTGAAACGCATCAAAATCCAGGTGATAGGACCACTGCATTTTTTAATTCCAAAGGGCTGTCCTCTGAATAAGGTCAGAACCCATCAGTGGTAAAATCACAATATCTAGTTGATTCAGGGGTTCAGAGGCTTTGAGTTTTCTTTGGGATCAGCTATAGCATTTTTTGGAACTGTGCTGCAACCTGTGCTGGATGTTCAATGTCAGCTTGACAGAAATTGTAGTCATTTCAGAGGAGGAAACCTTAACTGGGAAAATATTTCCAAGAACTGGATATAAGTGACAAGACTGTGGGCATTTTCATAACTAGTAGTTGATGGTGGGGTGTGGACCAGCCCATTGTGTGTGGGAATATCTTTGTTCTAGTGGTCCTAGGTTGTATAAGAAATCAGGTTAAGCAAGCCAGACAGAGCAAGCCTGTAACTATCCTTCCTCCATGGCCTCTGCATCAGTTCCTGCCCACAGGTTTCTGTCTGGTTTGAGTTCCTACCTTGGCTTCCCTCGTGGGCTGTAATTCAGGATATATAAGCCAAATAAAACCTTTCCTCTGCAAGCTGGTTTTGGTCATAGAGTTTCATCACAGCCAAAGAAACCCTAGCTAAGACACAATCCAAATTCTCCCTTCAGCCCATCCTGCTTCTTCCTCTAATCAGTGGCTCTCCACCTTCCTAATTCCGTGACCTTTTAATACAGTTCCTCATGTGGCGGTGACCCCCAACCATAAAATTATCTTTATTGCCACTTTATAACTGTACTTTTGCTACCGTTATGAATCATAATGTAAATAATTCTGCTTCTGGTGGTCTTAGGTGACCCCCTGAAAGGTCACAACTCACAGATTGAGAAACATTGCTTAAGACACTGTTTCCAAATATAATCCCTAGTTATTTCTTCCACACACATCTCAGTGTTAGGATCTGCTTCTCCAGGAATTTGGCCTACAACAGCTGTCTCACATTTACTACTGACCAAACCTGTGACCTAAATTCATTATGAAAATGAATTTCTAAAGGGAACTGTTTAGAAATGTGTCTCATGACAGGAACTGTACAGCAAATGTTACCATCAGTGATCATAACGACTGTATCTCTCTCGGTACAGCTAGATTTGCATCTGAGAGCCATCACAATGAACCAGAGCAAACTAAACAATGCAAAAGGCCATCTCCTCCTCTGATTGTGAAAGAAATTTTTTTCTATTAAAATGATCCCACCCAGTACCATCCCCATCTTACAGAAGGTGATGGGTGCTACTGTGATGACCAGGTATGTGATGGAGAGGCAGGAAAGAGAAAAGAGGAGTTGTGTGAGAGCTATAAAGAAAGGAGCAACTAGAAATGTGATGAGGGTGACAATGAGAGAGTTGAAGTAGAGGTGGTGTTATTGCCCAGTAGGGTCAGTGGGGTGGTGTAGAGCAGTCTGGACCTTATACAGATGCAGAATCAGCTCTAAAACCTGCTGCTTGGCCACAGGATTCCCCTGGCTTTGGGTAACTACAGAAGCCCTAAATGAGGAAAGATTCACTCTCTGGATTGGACCTCCTTGAAAGACCACCGTGGTCTGAGATGCCTGCCAGAGACAAGGTTGGTATCTGTGGTCCATGCTGCTACCCCAGGTTTAGATGAAACCTAAGGTCTGTGAATACCTTGGTGATGTCCTCTGGCTTTGCTTCTTTGAAATGAGGACTTGGAGCATGCTGATGTGACTGGCATATGTAGCCACTTGAGGCCATATTGAGGCCTATGTTATCACTGAAACCCATGATAATGTCCATGATGGAAGCTGCTGCCTGAAGCCATATTGCTGTCAGTAGGTGCAGAAGAGATGGTCCTATCCCTGGCAGGAGAGCTGATCCTGCCCCTTACTGGCACACAGCATGATGGTACAAGTGGTGTATGAACTCAGGGAAGCTGGCCCTGCCCCTCTCTGGACACCATAAGCCTCTTCTTAGTTTTTGACTTCTGGAGAGAATGCAGGCAGAGAAAGACTCATTGTCCCTTGTGGGTCTGAACACTTGGTATTTGATCATGCACCAGTGACTATATGGATAACATAAAATTGACTTGCTCTAGGGATTTTCGTTTCTTCTTTTTGTTGGGGGTAAGAGGCCATGAAGAAGGTAGAGGGAATATGGGGGGACTTGAGAGGAAAGCATGCTTGGGGTGTATGAAGTGAGATTCCCAAATAATCAATTAAAAACAAATAAAATGATCTCAAGTGGACTATGCTTATGAACTGTAACTGTTGACAAGTCCACATCTTTATTGGTATTAATAACACAGAGAAAGCTCTGCCCTATTCCCTCACCTTTGCAGTTTCAACACTTTTGTCAAATGCTATATTTAGAAATAAGAAAAAATCTCCAAAAATTAATGCATTATAAATTATTTTATAAAGCTATTATAAATGGTTCTATTGATTCAAAATTAAGCTGTCATGGCATCACATTCATTTTTACAATACTGGTCCTCATTGTCATTGCCATCACCATTACCACCTTGCTACTCCCCTTTACGAAGAGTTAAAATGCTTAGAAACAAGCTCTTAACCTAAAATTACCCCCCAAAGCTCCACATATTTCTTCCTGGGTTGATATTTAGACACTTCTGTCATATCCAGCAGTTCAGTTTAAGCTCTATGTTCAAATTTCATGCATCATCTTCTTAGGGGCTCCAAAAAGAATATCGGATCCTGTTACATGTTGTCAGCCCTCCCTGGTTTGCCTTAAACATCTTAATGTCAAACTCTAAAGCTTTGAAACTATTATGTTCTACTTTTATTTTTCATAATCCTTATTCTATACTTGATGCCAAGATCTACCAACAGCTTGAACAGTAATCAGGCTCCTTGAACCGTACTTGCAGGGGCCTCTGAGAGCTTCAGTGGTTGAACATAGAAAACACTTTGATAGATCTTTATGAAGAGGGTGTTCTCATGACCCCTTTGTCTCAAAGAAAAGCTTTCCAACAAAAATTACAATTTTATTTGCTGCTACCTGTGAGAGGCAGAGTCGATACAAGTCCTAACATAATCTCAAGGCATATTTCCAACTCCCCAATGCTAAGTGCTTAACTTCTTTTTAATGACACTAATCTTTTAATAATTACCTACTCCTTGCCAACAGCTTTCAGTTTACTTCAATTTTGGATAGACTGGGCATTTTTTTCAGATCATTTTTCTTCTTTTAGTGCCTAAAACGCATTATAGATCTGTCTACAAGCAGCTAGCAATAACCATGCTATGGTGTGAATGCTGTGTTCTCTTGAATTTCTCCTACCAAGTTAATTAGTATATTTCCTTTAAGTTAAGCCTCACCAAAAGTTTCGAGCTATGGACAAAGATGTAAAGAAATTCTTTGTCAGAAAGTAACATAGATGGCTTCTAGTCCTTGTCACTATCGTAAATCTCATCAGTGTAGTTTTTATTGTTCATGTTTCTACTGGTATTTTGGTCTTCTAGGAGGCCACCAGACCATCTAATTAAGTTCTGTTTACAGCATTCTGGAACTTCCCTATTCTGTATCTCCAAACTCTTCCAGATTCCTCCTAAAAAATAGTTTTAAAAGTTTAGGAAGTTTATGGTCATGCTTGGTAACAGCAATGAACCCCTCTACTTCCCTAGAAATGATTTTCTTGATTAGCTATATTTCTTACTGCTGTGACCAAAACTCCTAAAACAAACAAAAAATGAAAGGAGTATTTTACCTCTCAGTTTAAGATGGTTCAGTTCTCTCTCTGTCTCTCTGTCTCTGTCTCTATTCCTCTCTCTCTCTCTCTCTCTCTCTCTCTCTCTCTCTCTCTCACTCACACACACACACACACACACACACACACACACACACACACACACCACATAGATACCTTTATTCCTTAGTCCATGTCACATTTTGCTTGATTATTCCTGGAACATGGGCCTTCTGTCCCTAATAGGCTTGAAGACATTAAGTTTTAGACATCTTCCCATTTAGACTTATAACCTGAACACGGCATTTTCATTTAAGTGAACTTTTATTTTGTGAATAAATAAAGTGAATAGTTTATTTTGTCTCCTCAAGGTCTATAATTTCCCTTAGGAATAAGAATTAGGAGGACAATTATAACTGTATCTTCACATCAATTTCATAAATCTAGAGATTCTGATATTCATCTCCAATATTCTAGAAAAGAATATAGTTTTAAAAGTGAAAATGTCAGTGAGCCATAGTGGCACACACCTATAATGCCATCACTTGAGAAGTATAAATAGGCAGATCTCTGTGACTCTGATTCCAGCCTGGTTTACATGGCAAGTTCCAGTCAGCAAAGATTCGACAGTAAGATCCTGTCTCGAAAGATAACAACAAAATAAATTACTTAAGTTCAGATATAAGTTAATTTTTTTCAGTAACATCAACTTTGTTCATTGCTTAAAATACCAAAAGTGCTGAGGTTTTTCCCATTTGTCTTCTATATATTTCTACCTAACTTGTATCAATGGCCTTCATGTTATCAAAAATATAAAATTAGCCACACCCACCACCGGACCTATAAACTAAGTTTTCACTTATTTGTACCTGGGGGGAAAAATGTGCCAAAGGGTGTTGTGCCTTTAAAATCTGTCACTGTTAAAGACAACCCTGCTACAAAGAGAACAATGGGTCTTAGGTCAGTTTTGTGGGCTTAGCACCTTGGCTAGTTCCTGTAATGCAATTACCAGACCAACTCAACCATTGCATGACTGGGACCTGCTTCGCGTTACAATGAGAACATTTAAAAATAGCATAGATCTTTAGAGAACCTCAGTTCTTTTCAGGAAAGCAAAAACTCACAGGAAGTAATTGTGCCTTCATCACCCTCACCACCCTCCTAACTGCTTTTCACATGTTGTAAACTAATTATTCGGCAAGGAGGTTCAGCAAGAAACAGAGAGACCATCCAAGAATATAGCAGAAGAACTTTTAATCAGTAGATTTCTTTCCCTGGCCAATGTCTCTAGTTTAAGAGTGATATTAGGAGGTACCCACAATACAGCAGTCTTTTCCAGAATCTTCCTTGTGCTCAACCAGTAAACTAGATTGTCCTGTTCATCCCACTCAACTTAGGAGACTTTAGTGAGTATACAACAAAAGGTTGGCAGTGAAAATATTATCAGGTAACTTAGTAACCTGATGCTAGTTAATGCTGGAAAGACTTGAAGTGCAAATAAAATGTTAGGAAATGTGCACACTTGTCAGCCTGTGGCCTAATTGAAAAAGAAAGAGAGACCATGCACTAGTTTATTTATTGATTACTATAATGAAATACATGAAGCAGAGTCACGTTATAATGAAAGAAGCTTGTATGGATTCATCATTTTGGAAATTCATGAACAAGCATCAGCAGTAGTTTGTCTCTCAGTCATAATTTTCAGCAGATGACATCACAGTGGTGGAGACACATAGAGGAGGAGGTATAGTTTCTCAGACAGGAAGCTAGAGAGATAGGTGGGATTGGGCTTGTTCTCTGGAGTGCCAAAGGATTCCCTGAGAACCACATTGATATTTCGAGAGGACGGTACCAGCATCTTCAGTCACCCAAAGACATCTCATTGAGCCCCATCTCTTAAAGACTCTATGTCACTTTCCAATGTTACCACACCACAGACCAACTAGTGAACCCTTAAGAGACACTTGTACTGCATTCAGACAGTCTAGATGATGGAAACATTATTCTGTTTCATCTGTCAAACATTTTAATTCTTTAAAATTTGTTAGTATGGTTATACTTAAATTTGGCAACTTAACTGTGTTCTTATATGAGGTTCTTATTCATAAATGCCACTTGGTGAGAGTTTGGGGTATTGTAAATGTTTTCCTGGGGAAATGGTTCAATCCTGAGATAAGGAAAAGAAGATATAAGATGATCCAGGAGTCTGTTTGTTTGCCCCAAGATGTAAGACAATGTAGGTGCATGATAGTAACTCATGATAAAGTTACCTTGATATAATTCTTGAAAAATAAGCTGAAGTGATGAAGAGACTCCCATTTTTCAAACTAGAGAAAAACGGACTATGTTATGAATGAAGAAACAAAGTACAGACCTTTAAATATTATAAGAACCTATAACTATGTTAATAAAAATTTTATTTTAATGAAAGCTGAGAGCTTTACCCCGATCTTATAGCAGCAGTGACAGAAGAATGACCATTTGACATCAATGAAGCCTAGAATATTTTTTAATTTATATTTACTTATAAGGTCCTCTATCTTAGTGATGTTCTATTGCTGTGAAGAGACACCATAACCAAGGCTACTCTTATTTTTTTAAAAGGGTATTTAATTGGAGATTTGCTTACAGTTTCAAAGGGTTAATACTTTATCATCACAGTAGAAAGCAGACAGGCATGGTGCTAGAGCAATAGCATCCAACACTAGACCACCTGGAGACTCTTCTACACAGGAGCAAAACAAGTCTCCAAAAGCACAAAAGCCCATGCATTCTCCACTCCCAAACACTTGACTGATTGTCTGGGTCCTCTCCATGAGGTGCTCTGGTCACATGACAGGGACCTGGTTGGGAGTAGGTGAACTAACTGCCTACCATCATCAGGTTTGGGAATACTGGGGTTTCTGACCCCACTCAACCTTACCAAGTTTCCTGTCACAGTCCACTGTCCCACAGACCATTGGCTTCTACAAAAACAATGGCTAGGAAAGTTGTCAGGTAACTTCTAATGTCTACAGTAGAATTTCCCCTACTTTACTATAAACTGCCTAACCAATATCCACAACTTCCTATCTTGACTTATGACTAGCTTTCGTCCTATGACTATAAATGTTCACATAACCATCTGTACATTGGAACATGTTATTCCATACTCCTGAACCATGATCATTCGTACATGGCTCAGAATATTACCTCTAATTCCTGTGTGCTTTCCAGTGTTGGCACACATTGCAAGAACCAGTACCTTCACCTTTCTAATATTATAAATTAGTCTCCATAAGAGTGATCAGTAACACTCAGGTTCTGTGTAATTTGTTATCACTAGAGAGTTAAGCATTATCACTTGTTGGGAGCTGGAAATGAGATTTGAGTATAGCTAATTCTAAAGCCACTCTCAGCGACTGCATTGCCTTATGAGTTTCATTAAGCCTGAGGGTGGGCAGGAGCATTGGAGAATGGAAGAGCAGAGATGGGTTTCAGAAAAGATGACTGCTCTTACGCCTTTTGGCTAAGGTCAAGTGCAGAGAAGAGAAAGGAATCAAGAAGTGCCAGAAACAAATTTGGCTGACCTTAAAAGTCTTCCTACAGTCAGCTTCCTTTACCTCAAACTGTGACAAATAAACAGCGGCAGTGAGCAAGGAAGATTTTTATAGCTGTTTTGTTCCACATAAATGCAACTTGAGGGGAACCTTGTGTTGTTATAATTAGTTTCTTTGGAGATATTAAGTAATTAAATCCCCTGAAGAGGGTCTGCTGGATTCTAAAATGAAGTAAGGCATAGTATAGCAGGCTGCTGCACAGCAAAAATTTGTTTGTTGCTGTATTTTTTCCCAAGGGTAGTGAGAGACTATAAGACTGTCACATTATATCACAGGCAGAAATTCAATCATGATTTGCCCTTGTCTAGTTCAAGAATCTTCTGAAGGAGAGCCTCAAGTTATTTACACCAGGATTGAAATAGTTTGCATCTTAAAAGCTTACCTCACCCATTGCCTAAGTGGGCAAGCACAGTTGTTTCCTATTTATAGGTTTCGTTTACATTAACACAACTGCTAACATCAGTGAGCAGTTATGTGCTGGGTGTTCTACTCATTATTTTATATGGAATGTATCATTTATTCCTAAAAACACACAGTGAGACTTCCATTTTATGGATGGAACAAAACAAAATCCAAGAACTGGAAGGAATGATTCATTAGTATCTATCTGGTCTCTTGGATCTCAGGAGGCCATCACAGGTTTCAAAAACATGTTTCAAAACCATCAGCCATCAGGAGGCGATAGGAGATTATAACCATACAGCATCTCCGGTCTACAGTAAGACTATTGGATGTAGGTGAGAAAAGCTCACTTTGGAGTAACCCAGGCAAAATATGAAAAGGAATTTACCAACAAAATATGCATTGCTATATCCGAATGCTTGATGTTACCCACAAAGATCTGTGTGTTAAATTGTGGTCTAAGTGTGGCACTGAAGAACAGTGGAGCCATTAAGAAGGGAAGCCATGATGGAGACCTATAGGTCTTTGGGAGTGGAAGGGGATTATGGGTTCCCAGGTCTTCCTCTGACTTCATTGCTTTCTGGGCATGAGCTGAGTACATTTGCTGGACTCTGCAATGCCATCAGGATACCGATCTCACCATAGACCCCAAGCAGCATGAACCCACATAACCCCGTTATAAGTTGATTGTTGAAAATGCATTTCTCATAATAATAGAAAGCTGACAGCATAGTAATATTTTCCTCATAAAACTGTAGCAGAGACACAGGACAACTGGGCACTAGGGTGTAAATGCCATATAAAGTATTGAGCAGATTGCCTGTAACTACCAAACATCCCATCTATCTCTTCCCTGGCATTATTTCCCTCTTCCTTCCTCCTTTATTCTCTGTTCCCTTTTCTGTCTCCCTTCCCTCCTTCTTCACTCTCTCCCTCTATCCCTGTTTCTCCTCTCTTTCCTTCTGTCCCATTTTAGATTTTGACCAATCCATATTCATAACTTTCTATTACAGATGAAAATGCCCCGCATTCATAGTCTGCAGCTGTTACCACTAAGAGAGATTCATTCACATTCTTTCTTGTCCCAACTCAAAAATACATAGGATGACATTAGGCTGGCTTATCGTAGGCCAGATATCCAGCCCTGGGTCTTCTAGCTGTGGCTAATATACATGTGTAGCCACTAGGGGCTGACTCTTACATGTTTTTCTCTCTGCCAAGAAATTAAAAACCACTCTTAGGTGGGCAGTCAACTTGTCATTTCACTATATAGATTGTCATAATTAATTACTTGACACTGATAATTTTTAATTTAATTCCAAAATGAATTGAATTGTATTGAACTATTGAAAATATGTATGTATACTAATACTAGAAAAAAAGACCTTTAGCTCTAGCTAGCTTGTTGGGTAAGGGTTCTTTTCTATACAGTTAATACATATTTTAAATCTAAGGCTACCTTGATTTTTTTATCAATTAATTAATTAATTTATACCCCAAATGCTGCCCTTTCCAATCCCCCCTCCCATAGTCCCTTCTCCACACACCCCCCATCCTCTGGCACATCAAATATCTGCGGGATTAGGCACATCCTCTCCCACTGAGGTTGGGGAAGTGGTTCCACAGTCAGGCAATATCTTTAGAGACAGCTCCTGCTCTACCCACATGGAGACTGAGATCTACATCCCTACATATATGCTGAGGTCCTTGGTTCAACCTATGTATGCTCTTTGGCTGGTAGCACAGTCTTTGAGAGTTCCCAGGGGTCCAGGTTAGTTGACTCTGTTGGCTCTCTTATTGAGTTCCCTTCCTCTTTGGGGCCTTCAGTCATTTCCCCAACTCTTCCATAAGAGTCCCACTCTGTGTCCAATATTTGGCTTTGGATATCTGCCTCTGTTTCAGTAATCACTGGGTAGAGCCTCTCCAAGGACAGTAATACTAGCCTTCTATCTGCAAGAATAAAAAGAGTATCATTATAGTGTAAGGCATTGGAGCTTATCCATGAGATGGCTCTCAAATTGGGCTGCTTATTGGTTGGCCATTCCTTCAGTCTTGGCTCTATCTTTGTCCCTGCATTTCTTTTAGACAGGACGAATTTTGAGTCGAAAGTTGTGAGTGGGTTGGTGGCTTTATCCCTTTACCGAGGGTCCTGCCTGGTTAAAAGAGGGGGCCTCTTCAGGTTCCATGTTCCCACTGTTGTCTTGGCTAATATTCACATTGACTCCTGGGAGCCTCTCCATCTCAAGCCCCTGGTACTTCCTAAAAATTATTCCAGCCTATCAATCCTTGCAACTTCAGATTTCCATTCTAAGTGAAATTGAAGCATTCTTGCTTGAGTCTTCCTTTTTGTTCAGCTTATTTAGGTATCTTGTACTTTATGGCTAATATCCACTTATTAGTGAATATATACCATGCATATCCTTTTGGGTCTGGGTTACCTCACTCAGGATGATATTTTCTAATTCCAACATTTGCCTGCAAAATTCATGATGTCCTTTTTTTTAAATAGCTGAATAGTGTTCCATTGTGTAAATGAACCACATTTTCTGTATTCATTCTTTGGTTGAGGGACATCTGAGTTGTTTCTAGCTTCTGGCTATTACAAATATAGCTGCCATGAACATAGTGTAGTATGGTGAAGACTTCTTTGGGTATATGCCTAGAAACAGTATACCTGGGACTTCAGGTACGATTTTCAGTTTTCTGAGAAACTGCCAGATTGATTTCCAGAGTGGTTATACAAGTTTGCAATCCTACCAGCAATGGAGGAGTGTTTGAATTTCTCCACATCCTTACCAGAATGTGCTGTCACTTGAATTTTTTATCTTAGCCATCTGACTGGTAAAAGGTGGAATATCAGGGTTGTTTTGATTTGCATTTTCATAATGACTAAGGAGGTTGAACATTTCATTATGTGCTTCTTGCCCATTCAAGATTTCTCTGTTGAGCAAAGCCCTGTATCTCATTTTAATTGGGTTATTTGGTTTTCTGGAGTCTAATTTCTTGAGTTCTTTACATATTTTTGATATTAAGCACACACACACACATTCAATATAGTACTTGAGTTTCTAGCTAGACCAATGTGACAACTAAAGGAGAACAAGAGGATACATATTGGAAAGGAAGAAGTCAAGATATCACTGCTATCAAAGGATACGATAGTATACATAAGCAATCTGCAAAATTCTACTAGAGAACTCCTACATCCAATAAACAACTTCAGCAAACTGTCTGGATATAAAATTAACTTAAAAATAGTAGTAGCCCTCCTTTATACAAATGATAAACAGGCTGAGAAAACAACCAGAGAAACAACATCTTTCACAATAGCCACAAATAATATAAAATATCTTGATATAAACCTAACCAAGCAAATGAAAGATCTGCATGACAAGAACTTCAAGTCCTTGAAGAAAGAAATCAAAGAAGAACTCAGAAGATGGAAAGATCTCCCAAGCTCATGGATCAGTAGGATTAAATGAATGAAAATGTCCATATTACCAAAAGGAATCTATAGATTCATTGCAATTTTCATCAAAATTCCAAACATTTTTTAACAGAACTTGAAAAAGCAATTCTCAATTTCACGGAGAAAAACAAACAAACAAAAAAAACCTACAATAGTTAAAACAATCCTGAAGAATAAAAGAACTGGAGGTATCATCATCCCTGATCTCAAACTGTACTACAGAGCAATAGTGATTAAAAAAAAAAAACAAACCAAACTGGTATTTGTATACAGACAGGCTGACCGATGGAATTAAATCAAAGACCCAGAAATAAATCTATATACCTATGGACACTTGATTTTTGACCAAAAAAAAAAAAAGACAAAACTAAACAATGGAAAAAAAAAGAAAACATCTTCAACAAATAATATTGGTCTAACCAGATGTCTGCATGTAGAAGAATGCAAATTGATTCATATTTATCACCTGCCACAAACTCAAGTCCAAGTAAATCAAGGACCTCAATATAAAATCAAATACACTAAATCCAATAGAAGAGAAAGTGGGAAATAGCCTTGAACACACTGGTAAAGGAGACAATTTTCTGAAAAGAACACCAATGGCTCAGGCTCTACGATCAACAATTGATAAATGGGACATCATAAAACTGAAAAGCTTCTGTAAGGCAAAGGATGCTGTCAAAGGACAAAATGGCAGCCTACAGATTGGGAAAGTATCTTCACTGCCTAGATGCTTTATCAACACAGTGCTTCTAGACAGAGTTATTTCTTGGTATATGATTACTAACACTAATTTAATCTAAAGTTTACTATACCAAAAACAACGACTCTTCAACACTAAACCATGAGGGAGTTAGTTAGATTATGGAATTACAATTTTTAAATAAAACAATAAGTATGCTTGTAGAAGGGTGGACTGGATGGATTCAGATGCATTCAACCTCCTGACATTGTCACACAATATTGTCATATATAAAGGTGTTTGGTTGTTGTCTCTTAGGGACTGGCTCTTTTCGGAAGAAAAGTGGAGAGGAGTGGATCTGGAAGAGTTGGACAAACTGGGAGGAGTGGAGGAAGGGAAAGCTGTAGTTAGGATGTATTGTACAAGAGATGAATCTATTTTCCATTTTTGAAAGAGTTTTAAAAAAAATTAAATAATCACACAATTGATTTACAAACAAACTAACCAAAAAATTCTTATAATGCTTTATTAAGTTTAAGACTTTGTGTTGGGCCTCATTCACAGATATCCTCAGCAATGTAGGGCCCACAGACTACAGTTTGGATATGTTTGATTGACATGTATTCCCAAAGTATGGGAAACTTAACTAATCCTGTGAACAAAAGAGAAATTAATATAACCGATAACACTTGCTTGTCTTCCACAGATCAGTTGGTTTTCTTCTATCCAAAAGAATTTCCCTGACTCTAACTCTGGTTAGACAGTTTCTCCTATGATCTCTTACAATGCATATCTTACTGTATCGTAATTGCTTATTGACTCTGTGTGTGTGTTTGTGTGTGTTTTCAATTGGCTTATAAGTCTCATGTTTAAGCTCTATGTTGGCATGGACCAAATATATACAATTCACCGATATTTTCCCAGCACCTAACACAATAGTAGCAACATAGAAAATATTTATTCACCTCTATAGAGTTAATTAGACATGTGGCATTCATGTGAGATACCTCCTAGCCTCAGGCAAGCAATGGTATAAATATCAGCAGAAGTTCTAATTCCAAGATCCTGCTGTCCTATGAAGCTTTCTCTTACCCACATAGTTGGACATGACTGACATGAGTGTGCTGCCTATTCATATGTTACAGAACTCAGCAAATGTTGAAGTTAGAAATGAGAGGGAGAGGAACGCAGAAGGAAAACAACCTTCATAGTGTCTCTTGGGCCCATGATCTTCAGCTTTCAAACTACCAGGTCAAGGGATGAATATGTGCTAGTTTTTGGCATAATAAAATTATCTCCTCTCTGTATCATCTCAAGACTGAAAAGTACCTGAGAGCCCCAGTGTTCTTCAGACAAAGTCCTAATACTACAAAGAATGTTCATAGAGCAGATGGGCTGTGGTTACTCCATAGGCAGAGGATGAAAGAAGCTTTTTGTTACTGTCAAAGAAGAGAGTGGTGAAATTTCCTGTGTGTCTGTCATCCATGGGAATAGCTCACTGATAACCACAAGTTTTATAAGACGGTTTTAGTGTATTGAAAAAGTATTGTGCCCCTTCAACTGGTAGCGCTAGCTAAAATAATCCCAAACTGCCTAAACTTTCTTTAGAAGGTCTATTCAATCAATTTTTATTGTTCTCTTCTGAGCACTCTCTGAGTTTGTTAGATGTGTTTCAATGCTGAATCGGACAAAATGCTTTAATAAGGGTTGCCTCCCACTGTTCCAGGCACAAGCAGTGCCAATGTCCTGATGGGGTACCAGCGTGAGAACACTTGGTGAACTCGTAACCAGCACCTGGAGGAGAGGGATCATGGTAAGGCTGCACATCGTGTACCAGCTCCTCTTCCAGTGAAGAATAAAGAAATTCTATTATTTGCTCATCTGTGCCTTCAAGAGAAACTACATTGTATAATCAACCCCCCCTCCCATGCAAGATACCACATTAGGCACCGAGATATTTGTGAAAAATAAAATATCTGCATCTCTAGAAAATAATGGCATCAGGATAACAAACCCAAAACTATGTTTGTAGCCCAGAATATCCAAGACATTTTCCCACATATTACATCATTTAAAATTGCCACATAGCAAGTTGTATAGTATATGCTTAGTATATGGAAAAAGTTGAAACATCTCTATGAGAGGAGAGAAGTATGCCTAAAAAGAAAGAAAACACAACTTTAATCAAGTTGGAATTTTCTATGTCCCTTACTTCTTCCTGTCAGGCTTACTTCTGCTATCATGCCTACATGAGCCTATAATATCCAGTACTCATTTTAGTCCCAATAGTGAATAGCATCTGAGGTTCTTATTTCATCCACACTGACAGCAGTCAGGACTCCTCCCACACTATCAACTGAAAACATTCCTGTCCATCACCCCACTAACCCTGTCTACTGGTCAGAGGCCTAAGGCTACCTATGGAAAAAATATTGATTTCAGTTAGGGAACTGGACCTCTGTTTACAGGGCTGTCTATACCAGGACTCTTTGTGAATGCTTTGTGGCTGATTTTCTCCACTGCAGAACTAGTAACCACACCTACCTCACTTGCTGTAATGTGAATACTGAAAGGACCCTAATGCTCCATGTGTTGACATCCCCAGTATGGCATTATTGGGAAGTTGGTGGAAACTTTGAGTGGTAGGTCCTTGAAGGAGGGCCAGGTCTGGGCTGTATTCTAAAAGAGATTATGGGGGTGGCCCTATCCCCTTCTCCTTTCTCCTCTTTGCTTCCTGGACATAGGGAGGGTGTGCTCTACTGCAAACTTCCACCATGATGCCTTGCCACAGGACCAAATCCATGGGACCAATCAATCACAGACTTGAAACCTCAAAACTGTCGTGTGAAACACTGAGTTATCTCAGATATTACAATAATGGAAAATTGAATCTCTTGTCATGGTGATTAATAAAAGATTCCATGCAATGTCTGTAAGTTTATGAAGTGTTTATCAGCTTGATGCAGCTATCTTATTAGGTCCGACGTTATAAATACCACTCATAACTCTTTATCATCTTCATTAGTTGTTTCTATAAAATAAGCCTACAATTTAACAGCTTTAAATAGCAAACATTTCTTATATTTTTGGTTGTGAGCCTAGCCTTTAACGGCTGAGCCATCTCTCCAGCCCATAGCAAACATTTCTTAACCAACTCAGTTTCTGAGGGTCAGAAATCGAGAGGACTTTGCTGAGTGGTTTTGGCCCAGTGGCTCTCATGAAGTGTAGTTAAGCCGTGAGCTAGAGCTTTGGCCATCTGAAAGTTTGTCTGGGGCTGGAAGATCTACTCGCTACTGAGGAATCGCACTCATAGTGCTGATGGGAAAGGTCTTCATTTGCTTGCTAGTAGTTGACAAAGAACTCAGTTATCCATCACAAACACTTTCCTTTCTACTGCCTTAGGTGTCTTTGAGGGACATTCCTCAAAGAAACAAGGGCACAGAGAAAGAATAATAACAAAGCCTGTATGATCTAGTCTCAGAAGATGAAGTTTCCACACTCTGCTTTTCATTAGCAGCAAGGCACTGGGAGCATCCACACTCAAAGGGAAGAAAATGTGGTTCCACCTCCACAGGCACGAATAAGAGAAGTGTGCACAAAAAAAAACCACCTAGAATATGCAATGGTATTCAAAGCACAACATCCTTTTCATCATGTACACATGTACATGCATACATACTACATACAACACACATACACTAACAAACACATATACATATAAAATTGTTTTAGAAGTTAATGTGTAAAGCAACACATCTATAACCATTAAGGTTATACTTGTTGGACTTGCTACCACTAGGGTCCACAACCTTTCCTGGCTTTTTCTCAGAGTGCTAAAGAACAGAGTTTCCAGTTTGCCTTCCTTCACTAACATCTCCCAGAGTCCTCGGGTCTCCAGGATATGCTGGCCTGCAGCTCCTTGCACCTTGTCCAGTTTCTGCATTCTGATCCAGTAATCCTTGCATCATTCAATAATCCCACTAAAGGCTTTAGTTCAACTGCCTTCAAAGCGCTGTTTCTCCCATGAGCCTTTGAGGAAAGATTGTTAGTTCCTAAACCAACTTTGCCAATAATGAGCTTTTCCCCCATTGACCTGCCCTGCTCCATTCTCTGCCTTTTGAAGTAAGAGCTTGCAGAAATATTAGTGTTTCCAAATTGGATTTGCAACTTTTGAACTATGACTTCTTCACTTACTGTTTTTTTTCAAACTTAAAAACCTGCCTTTGATTTTTTTCTTTAGAAAAAAAGTAGTTCCCTGTTATGAAAAAATAAAAGTTATTTGAATGTGTGAGACTATAACACCATATTCAACAAACAAACCAAAGGGTTTCTCTATAATTCCAAATCAAGATGTTTTCTTCTTTGAGGTATAGTGTATTAATAATAACAACCTTCTTCCTCTTGATTATATTTACAATATAACAAGCAGTTCATTTTTAAGCTATTAAGAGACACTTTATCATAACAATAGCCAATAATACAGAAACCCATGCTTTTGGACTTGGATGTGCATGAATGTGAGACAGTGACAATGAATTATTTTTAAAACCCTAGAGTTGAGGCCACTGAGATGCCACAGTGGGTTAAAGTACTTGCCACCAAGCCACACAGGGTCCACATGATGGAAGAAGAGAACTGACTCCCACGTGATGCTATCTGACTTCCACACATGAGCCATGGTATATGGATGCCCTCCACTCAACATGCACATTCATAGAAAGAAATGCAAGAAAGGTGTATTTTAAACTAAAAAAATAATGGTTATAAAACTTATAAGTGGCTAAACAAAAAGTCACAGGTACTGTGTAGACATAATACATTATAAGTCATCAGTGAAGTAGTGGCTCATCTTGGTTGTCAAATTGACACATCTAGGAAGAGAGAACTTCAGATGTAGACTCGCCTTCATCAGACTGGCCTATGTACATGCCTGTAAGGTTTCTGGGTTTTGGTTTGGTTTGGTTTTGGCTTGTTTGTTTGTATTTTTTGTTTTGGTTTGGTTAGTTTGGTTTGTTTTGGTTGCCAGTTGAAGTAGCAGAGCCCAGCCCACTGTGGGCAGTACCATCCCTAAGCAAAAATGACCCTGGTTGTATAAGTAGCTGAGTAATCCTATAAGCATTGTTCCTCCATGGTCTCTATTTCAGTTACTATCTTAAGTTCCTGCTCTGCCTTCTCTTAATAATAAACTGTCAAATACAAGTGTAAGATTGAACAAACCCCTTTCTCCCCAGGTTTCTCTGGATCAGAATGTTTTATCAAAGCAACTGAAATTCAAGCTAGGACAAATGGTAACTTGGAAGATAAGAAATAAAACTATTATGCTTTTCCAAGTTTGAATTACCAGTAGATTCTTTGCTTTCAGCTATCTGTGCTCAGATATTATAAAAGAGAGATAAACACAAGTAAGAACCAATAAATTTGTAAACAGAACTGAGAGAGCGCATAGCCCAGAGATGCAGGTGCTCGCTAGTGTGAAAAATAATTTCTCCTAGCCAGATTTTCCAAGCAGAAAAAAACTCTGAAATTGAGATAACTCCTGGCAGCAAAGATCAAGGACATTGCCCTCAAGGTAAAGATCAAAGGAGGAGTTTGTTTGCACATACCTTGTTAAAATGTCAGAAAGAAATGAGACATCTTCTCAGCTGCACAGAAGGGCTTCTACGCGCTGAAAGTTCTAGTCCCTCAGCTATGCCCAAAATAGGAATAATTAAGTCTACAAAGAAATAATTGAGTCTAAATAGAACTGTTGGTATGACCTTTGACACACAGCATGAACTCAAATCAAATACTCAAAATCCACAAATACACCAAGAGCTCTACTGCAAAAGCGGTATTAGCCTGAGCTTGGATGCTGTCCCTGCTCAGACTCTGAAAGGCTTGTTTTTTCTGCATACAAAGGGGCTAAACAACTGCTGTTTGGAAGGAAGTTAGTGGTTTGTGGGAAAATGTACCTGAGGAAGAAACTAAGAACTGCAGAAAACAGTGGACAAGCAGCCACCACAGTGGGTCAGGAGCTGACTAATCTAGGAAGGTCCCTGTATGGTTAATCCTGATTTTCAACTTGATGGGGTCTGAAATCAGCTAAGCAAAATATGTCTCTCAGTAACTCTGGAAAATTTCCCCTTCCAGCCTCCCAGGGACTAATGGAGGACAGAATGAACACAAACACACACACACACACACACACACACACACTGCCCCAGAGTGGGCAGCCCCTACCCCAGCAGCCTGGATATAAAAGTCTAAGGAAAACCTAGTGTTGCTTGCCTGCCTGCCTTGCCTTCACTTCTTGCTAGTGAATGTGTCAATCACAAGAAGTGGGGTGGTGACAGTGGTGGCAGGTGGATGTGGGTAGTGATACTGCTGCTGCTACTGCCACCCCTTACCAACATCAGAGTCTGGCTTCCGCAGCATTCTAATACAGACCAAAACCCTTTGACTTTTGATGAAGCTCCCTGGACTTCACCATCAGATGGAGACTGCTGAGACATTCAGTTTTAAAAGTTCAGTATCTACAGCCTTCTCGGCTTCTCTGGTGCTCACATCCCTACTGTGGACTACCCAGCCCCTGTCATGTAAGTGGTTTTTTTTTTTTTTTGCAACAGTCTATTTATTATCTTGTTCTAGAAAATCCTGCCTCATGAAGATTACAATACTAAAAGTACTTACAGAGAAACACAGAATTATAAGAACGAATTTCTCTAATGGTCTTGGTAACATCAGGAACTAGCTCTCCAATTTAACTACACCTAATGTTGCTAAACACTCTCCTGGTAGTTTACAGATCACTGACAGTCCACGTTATTGTGATTTAAAGAATTATTCAAGATAGTAGGTGCTTGTGATGCTGCTTAGTCACCCTTTGTAAGGAACAAGGAATTTAGCAGCTTCCTGTGTAAAACCTTTGTGGTACAGAGAGCTGTGCTGGTTCCAAGCAATCTCAATAAGCCATGCAAAAGTCTACTTTTGCTATCTTTTCAGTTAACAGTTATCTCTGTCATTAGCAGAAGAAGTTGTCTACTGCTGTCAAAAGAAAGAGAAACATGTTGAACAGAATCAGGTCCCCTTTCTCTAATCCAGTCTATATCATTTTACTTGATCTGAAGACTCATAAAAAATATATTTTAGCATTTTAGTTTGCTGAACTTTGGGGGCAGTTTCATTCCAAAGTCATAGTTACTGTGCTTCTCCATTTTCTTGGAGGCAGTCAGTCAGAATGGCCATGAGTTCAACAAGTTGACTTCTAGAATCAGCTTCAGTGAGACAGCTCAACTTTATTCAGTGTGAGCAAGGGCTATTTTGATGAGTGGGGTGAGATTTCCAGAGTAGGTGTATACTATTGGCTAGAGGAGGGGTGCTGACAATGCTTCATTTACATGAAGGAGAATTCCAAGAACTCCTGCCAGTCTCAGGACGAGATTTCTGGGGTTTGGAGAACATCTCAGTTTCACTCTTGCTCTGGACCAGCTCCCCTGGTGGCGCAGGCCCACAGCTATTTGATGCCAATGAAATGTGTTCTTTTCAGAATTGAGTGTGGTTAAAAATAATTGCCTTGTTCAAGGTCAAAGTTTCCAGAAGCATGCCCAGAAATTATGTTTCACATGTGAGTGAATTATTAAAGACATTCCCCAGGGCAGCAGATAATGGAGAGGAAGAAAATATGAAAGGAGAAAGGGAGGTTAAATGTAGTAGGTGTTGTTGGTGGCTATGTTACTCAGGGATCTCTAAGAATAGAATCTTGTGTGTGTGTGTGTGAGTGTGTGTGTGTGTGTGTGTGTGTGTGCAAGCATGTGTGCACATTCATGCATGAATGTGTTTATATAGTTTTAAGAATTTGGCTAGTAAGATCATGAGCACAAGTCCAGGGTTTTAGCATAGACCAGCAGCCTAGGTACCCAGGGAAGATGCCCAGTCTTCCAGTCATAAAGCCAGTTCTGAGGAAATATTCATCCTCCCTTGGAGGATCATGTCTTTTATCTTATGGGCTCAAAGTGGTTAAAATTTCCTACCCATTCTATGATGGGGAATTTGTTCAGAATCTACTGACATAAATGTTAATGACATCTCAAAGTGTCATCCTAATGATGCTAGTCAGATATTTGACCAAACATCTGGACATCATAACCTAGCCAAGTTGACACAGAAAATTAATCATCCCAGTGGTCCATTAAACACACACTGATGTAACTGTGTATTCTATGCTAATCTAATTTCCCCCATCTAATGGGAGCAGTCTTAAGCAATAAAGTGTGTACTGTGCACTCTTTTCTTAGTTCCCCCTAAATCAGTTGTCGAGGCCTGCTGTGTGATCTCTCTTTTATAGATGCTTCATAGAACCATGCTGAACCAAATCTTGCCCCAAAACCACACATCCTCAGAGAACTTCCTCAATAAATCCTTTGACTAAGAATCTTTGCATTGAAATAAAAAAGGGAGAGATGTGGAGAGCTTTGGAGGCTTCTTGGCAGGAACCTGACATTGGCCAAGGACAAGAAAATGGGATTCAGGCAGAAATCTGCCACTAGGCTAGGACAAAGAAGTAATTTCAGGCAGGAATCTAAATCTTAGGCTAGAACAAAGAAGTAGGCTTCAAACATGGAAATTACTTTGGGCTAGGACAGGGAAGTGATCATAAAACTTTGTTGCCTTGCTTGTTCTTTGACTGTTTGCATTGATTGCATTGCTGGTTCCTCGGCCTGGAGCTGATCTTGATGCTTGCGTGTGATTAAAGTGGTATAAAAGGGGAAAAAAAGGAAAAAAAAGAATCTTTGCATTAGCTTCTCTTCTAATAAATATTACAGGCAAAACCACATAGGTATACTAGTCAGTAGCCACAAAGCCAAGGAATTCAGAAGTTTAGAGGAGATTCAGACATAATGGCTTTTTAATTTTTTTTATATTTTTATTTTTTTTTGCAATTTCTTGCCTAAGTCTTGTGCATTTCTAGATTTATCACATTGTGCAGTTAACAATTACAAGTCTAAGTAAGTCATTTCCCAGAGAGTAATACTCACTGATTGTCAACATTCAGAGCAAATAGTTATGTTTATCAGCTTGCTATTACTGTGGCAAATTTTTTGGGATAATCAACTTAATGAGGGAAAGATTTATTTTGGTTCATAGTTTTAGTTCATAATAATTGGGCCCTGTTGCTTTGAGCTTTTAGTAGCCTTTTGTATCATAGCAGGAGGTGGAGTCAGACTATTTACTCTATGGCTGCTAGAATGTATGAGCAGGAGGAACCAGGATCCCAATATCCCCTTCAAGGGAATGTCCCCAGAAAACTAAATTACTTCCACTAGGCCACACTTTCCATTTGCTCCACACATACACACAGTGGAGCACAAGATGGCAACCAAGTCTTTTTTATGGATATTTTATGTATTTACAATACAGATGTCATCCTCTTTCCCCATTTCCTCTCCCTAGAACCCCCTATCTCATTGCCACCCCTCCTTTATGGCTTTATACCATTTTAATTGTATGCATTAAGATCAGTTCTAGGTTGAGAGTCTAGCAATATGATAAATGCAAATAGTCAAGAAACAAGCAAGACAATAAAAACAAATAGTCAAAGAAAAAGCAAGGCATTAAACCCAATTACATGAACACTCCATAATAACTGTTTCTAAGGGCTTATCAGAATGACCAAAGTATCTGAGCCTACTTCCCTGTCCTAGCACAAGGTCATATTTATGTCTGAAGTCTACTTCCTTGTTCTCGCCTAAAATTTAGAATCCTGTCTGAAATTACTTCTTTGTTTTTAGATTCCTGCCTGAAATTACTTCTTTGTTCTAGCCTAATGTCTGATTCCTGACTGAAGCCTACTTCCTTGTCCTTGGCCAATGTCAGATTCCTGCCAAGCAGCCCCAAAGGCTCTCTGCCTCTCCCCCCTTTTTATTTCATTAACAAGGCTGAGCCTGTCTTAGGTTATTCTGACAAGAATGCCTTCCTTACCCATCATGGAATATGCATTATCCAAAGTAATGCACTTCTGTCTTGGGTTAGTAAGGCTCTGTGCAGAATCTTACCTGTCCTTGGCTTGCCAACCTGTTAATTTAATAACTCTGTCTGGGGGTTCATTTTCAGGTTCAAGCCATGTATTTTGGCTGCCAACATGTTGATGTTATTAAGGACAAGCTTTAACACAATGGGCAAGAATAAAAGTATTCCCAGGACAAAAAGGGCTAGCATGATCAAGCTATATATGTCATTCTTGAAGCTTGACCAAAATAGAAATACTGACCTAAGGCCATGGATAATTTTATCTGCAGTATCTTCCACATCAACACTCAGCAGAGCAGCATTCTTGAAATTCATAAACTCCCTATGTATCATTAAAACTTCCAGAGAGGTATTACAATTATGCCAAATACACTGAAAGTATCATTAAACTTCTTTCTAATTGTAATGATTATGACTGTAAATTTTAGAACTAACATGAATCCAATGGTATTTGGCATGACACTCAAGATGACTCCTTACCCTTAAATTCTGAACCTCCTTCCAGTAATTAGAATAGGATAAAGAGCATCAATCCATTCTTCTAAATTCCTATCTAAATCCTCTTGTATATTCAACACATTAGTAACATTTTTTTTGCTAAATGATTAACAAAAGTAGCTGTCTTAACTTCTTGTGTCAAGCAATTGCAGAAGCAGTGGTGCAAGAAATTAATGTAATTAAAGCTGTTATACCAGCAATAATCAAGCCCACTACCCTCTTGCTTCTGTTTAAAGCCTTCTTCATTTCTTCCAGTACTTGCAAGCTATTTTTAGAATATCAAGGTTCTGTGATACTCAGGGCACTAAAACAAAAGCTGGTTGATAGACCTCCATAACTGACATGCAGGATTTCAAAACACAAACACAATTAGAAGGTATACAATCAATTCAACTTACATTAAATACTGTAGAAGAAACAAAAGTATTTTTAACTTGAGAACTAAAAAGGCCTTAACACATGTGTTAACACCTGTTTGAAATCCAGATCCTGCCCCAACTTTATCTCTTGCTAACATAACATCATATTGAACTGCAGTTAATTCTCATATATGTCTCTGAAGATGCCCAGAACCAGACTTGCAAATGAAGACTGTTATTTCCAATATTGGATTGATTTCTAGACCAGTCCATGATTGAGTCTGGATAACTGGTCATATTTAATAACAATACAAGAGGCATTATAACTTCTCTTTTTGATTCTCTGTTCCACAAGGTCTAAGAACTTGAGGCAAGACAGCTTGTCCCATCAGGGGTATAGGTAAGCAATGGTGGGTCGGGAACTTATGTCCAATACAGCTTCCCAGCACCATTGTCACTCAGAAAGCTCACAGGTCAGCATCATTCTTTGTCCTGACATCAGCATGCCTCACCCATCACTCTGGTGACCACCATGCTTCTTCAGCATCCTGCAGAAAAAAACACAAACATGCCCTCTTCCCCATATTTAATACCTGATCGAGATCATGCCTTATGCCAGTAAGTGGATCCTTCCCTTTCACCTACGCATAAGTATGCCTAGTTGTAGAGCACCATGAACATGCAGCAGAAAGTTCCTTGGTACCCAAATTTTAAAAAAAAAGATGAAAATAAAAAATGAAAAAAACATGATTTAAATAAATTTGTAGTGTGCAGGGATATATCTCCCCCTTTTTTATTTTTTGAAGATATTGCTTTAAAGTTCCATGGGCCCATTCCACAATTTCTTGTCTTTGACAATTATAAGGAATCCTAGTAATATGGGTAATGTTAAATTGCTGCTAAAAAGTCTCAAATGTTCGACTGCCATAGCTAGTTCCATCATCTGTTTTGTTTTCGATTTGATTTTTTTTGGTTTGTTTATTTGTTTATCTTTCTTTTCTTTTTATTACTGGGTATTTTGTCTACATTTCAGATGTTATCCCCTTTCCCCATTCTCACAGAAACCCCTTAACCCATCCTCCCTCCCCATATTTCTATGAGGGTGTGTGCCCCCACCCATCCAACTACTTCCACCTCTCCTCCCTCAAATTCCCCCTCACTAGGGCATCCAGCCTTCAAGGGACCAAGGTCCCCCCTCTCCCACTGATGCCCAACAAGTCCATCCTCCTCTACAAATACAACTAGAGACATGGGTCCCTCCATGTGTGTTCCCAGGCTAGCTGTTTAGACCCAGGGAGCTCTGGTTGGTTGGTATTGTCACTCTCCGTATGGGGCCTCAAGCCCCTTCAACTCCTTCAGTCTTCTCTCTAACTCCTCCACTGGTAACTCTGTGATCAGTTTGATGGGCAATCAAATCTTTAATACATAGTGCTTCAGGATACATTCGATGTTCAAGCTGTAGCAATGGTAAAGGAATCTTATTTGTATAAAGAATGAAATTAAGGCAAATTATTCTTTGTATGGAAATCCTATATGTATTTCCTTATTCTTTACACCTGGAAATACATATAGGATTTTAATGGAAGTTTTAGGATTACTAAGAGCTCTCTTTTTAAACAAGATGACAGGTTCTAAGTCCTACATTTATATTTAACTCTATATTTGTCTTCAGTTATGTGTGTCAATCATGAGCTGACCTCTCTGCTTAATGAGCAAAGAAATCTCTATATTCAATTTGAGACACTCCAGAAAAAAAAAAAAAAAAACAGGGACTTGGTATGTAAAAGAAGTTACTTAAGCATTCACTCACTGATTCACAGAGTGCACATTCATCAAGTACTTTCCTTTTAGCAGGTGCTGTGCTGAAGGCTGGAGATAAAAGTCATAGAGGAAAGAGATGAAATGTCAATACAGAAAACAGTAGTGATGGGGAAGACCTGGGGACAAGATAAGATGTTTATGCTGAGCCCTAATATAATCAAAAGTTGATGACAACAGGAACCAAGGGAGAGACTGGAGGGTTGAAGGACTCAGCCAAGAAGGTGGCCGGCCAGAGGGAAGTAGAATCTAGGGAACTAAAGAAACAAACCTTCAGGACAAGCTGGGGCGTTTCTTCAGAAGACCTGGAATTCACTGGAAAAGAAGCAATGGATTATGCTTCCTATGACTGGTTCTAGAAGGTTCTAAGAAACCCTCAATGTCAGTAATAGCTTTCCAGGAGTGACAGCAGTTTGGTTCTTAATAAACTTGGCTTATCCTCATGACAGCCTTTCCTGTGGTAAATATAAAGACTGCTAATTTTTCCACAGAGTCTTAGAAAACATCTCTTGGGACAGTAAATGTCATGAAGCAAAGCAAAAGGACTTGTAAACTTAAGTGGAGTTTATATATTTTGACCTATGAATATAGTTGAGAGGTGAGATGAGCAATAAAAAATAGAAAGTACTCAACTGGCTGTAAGAGGTGATTCAAAACATTTTTCTTTTCTTGATATGATCATATCATGTTAGCTCCTTGGTGAAATCCATGATGAGTATCACACAAAAAGAGAAAAAGTGTGCTACTAAATATGATTAAGAATGATCATTCCTACAAGATAGAAGCACAATGCCAAAGGGTGAATTGTAACAGGAGGTTCTGCATGCTGCATTGAAAACATGTCATGGTCTGAATACATACCTCAAACATGATGTGTTAAAACCTAACACAAACACAACAGTGTTAGGTATACAGCCTAGTGAGAAGTTCTGGGATTGTGGGAGTGGAGCCATTCATAAAAACACTCTCTTCCATTTTCCTGCCATGTGAATAAGAGAGTTGCTTTTCCCACAGGATGTAGGATTTGAAGTGCCATCTCGGAAGAGGACAACGAGCCCTTATAAGTCACCAAAAATGGCAATGAACTTGAACTTCTTCACCTCTAGAAAGGGGAGGAGATGTTTCTGTTCTTCATTAATTACCAAGTCTGTGGGATTTTGCTACAGCAATGTAAATAGACTAAGGCAAACCATCAATGGAAAAAAAGAATCGATAGAAGAAAAGTAACTGAATGTGAGTTAGGGCAAAGGTTAAGATATCAGAACTATTTAACTATTTAAACACTAGATGCATAATATACTCATAAAGGTTTACTATAAAATTTACTGATATAAAAATTGCACACCTTTAAATACTATATAAATGCACATTCATTTTATAAAATTTCCATAAAGACAATTCTTATGGAATATATTTATCAATTTTTTTATAGACCTCATTCTTGTGTAGTTGCTAGTAACAACTGAATGTCATCCTGACATGAATTTAGGTTGATGTTTTCTTCGATATTAACAAAAATGAAAGCACCCCAGCACAGACAACACATGGAAAATCTGGAACTCCACTCATTTGCCAGTGACAGGAGTAATTTCTTTGTCAAACTGAAAAATAGTTTTCAAATTCAACAAGACCATCTTTTCAACTTGCATGCTTTTCAGAATGCAATGGCTATATATGCAGCACATTCTTATGTTTGTCTGCATTATTTACATATACTCCATTACTTTCTTAAACTCAGACAGTCAACAAAGCAATAAATCAAACTCTGGTTTAGAGCATTTGCTGATTCTTATGCTGTAACTATCCCCACTATGGAAAATTCAGGCTTTCAATTTGATGTCATGAATAAGGAGTAGAGGGGAGTCATACAGGAGAACACAGCATTACAGAGTATTCCCACCACATAGGAAAAAAGGGACATAAACAACTCTAAGAATGCAGAACCTGCTTGGTAGACTACGTTTTTCCAAATCATTAGAAGAGCTGAGAAGATGTCTCAGCAAGTTGAGGTCCTCACCAAAAAGTCTGAGGACCTAAGTTCTTTCTCTGAAACCCACATGGTGGAGGGAGAGAACCAACTTCTGTAAGGTATTCTCCAGCCTCCAAGCAAGTCACAACGCAAGCATTCATGCATGGACACAACAAATGGGTGTAATAAAGTTTAAGTCATTGCAAAACTATGAGTTTTGAATCCTTTTTTATCCTCAGATATGATTTAACTACTCATATATGTATATAATTTAATGTTTAGTAGGTAATAACTTTGTTTAATAATCAACCTGCAAAGTTTCTAGAAAGTCCACAGTTGATACAAGCTAGCTCCAGCTCTATCTGTCTATAGCAATTAGACTAGTAAGCAAGAAATACAAATCAATAATATAGTGATTACAGAGTTAGAGATGTGAGGCTCAGGATAGCAATGCAGCCTAACTCTATACGTATGTTCATGAGACCTTGTGAGATTCGTCAACATCCGAACTTGTCTGCCAGCTTCAGTTGTTGACATTCCTTCCCTGGAACTTGGTACACCAGGACAACAAAAGGCTTAGTGTATCCGCCCATAGGATAACATTTTCCCTCCAGGCCCTTATTCATTGCTCCCCCTCTGCCTGAAACACCTTTTCCTCATCTGCATTTCCTCTGTGGATTATTGTGCAGAAAATTTCTGCTCGATGTTATATATACTCGATGTTATATATACTCAAGTTTGAAGTGTCAAATGTGACACTCCTGAAACATGGTTTTTACCCTACCCTACCTCCTGAGCAATGTTAGAAATGACTTAGAGCATTCTGAGATTCTCAAATTGACATTTCTTAGAATACTGTTTTGAAATAGTCCTTTTGATTCTGTCTCCATAAAGAGCCATAGCGCTTCTAAGAATCAGAGAAGGCACTTGATTTTATATCTTTATTCCTATCATGTGCTAGAATATATTAAATGTGTAAGTCAATAATTTTATTGTCAGTTTTGATTAAACATGTCCCTTTAAGGAAAAGCAAACAATATCCTTTTGTATAAAGAAGATATACATAAGGCAAAGGAAATACAATTCAGATAGAATAACAGAATAATATGACTATCTGCAGGCTCCGCAGTCATTCTGAAGAAACAAAAGTCATTCAATACTGACATATGCCGCAATTCTAGAACAGAAACAAATGGGGAATAGAACGTTCCACCCTTCTGAAGACAGAAGTTGTGACCCCTATTGAATCTGTTTGCTGTTAGGGCGCCATCAAGGTGAAGACAGGAGAATGAAATGGCAATAATAACTTAAGAGCTACTTCTTTCCTATCAAAAAAGGTTGAGATGTGTGTTTATACTGGAATCCTTAGGACAAAGCAACTTGATATATGTGTGAATTCACACTTGCACTAGAGAAAGGTAGCAGCAGGTGGAGCTGACATGTTCTGTCTTCAGTAAGGAGAGAGCAGATGTAAAGACCAACTAAACTTAAAAGAAAAATCTCCAGAGTCAAAGATGGGTAAAAAGACATGGAAGGTTTGTGACAACAATGAGAAGCTGAACTTCATACCTATGGGGAAGAGATACTGTTGGGAAAACCTCACTGAAACTTCAAGTACATTTTACATTGATGAATGAATAAACTTCAACAGGCATGAATGAACAAATAGGAGATATTCAAAGCTCCATATAGTAGCAAGAGTAAAGTCAAAATAGCACATAATTGTTCTCTCTGATGGAGAGCCTATTGAGTAAATCAATTGGAAAAAAGTATCAGCTTGACAAAAGCATTGCTCATGAAACCATGAAAGATCGTAATGATTACACTTGCCCTTGCTAAATGTTCACTGACTCTTTCTCAATAACTTCTTCTCAAGTCATTCTCATTATTCATCCAAGGGTTCTCTAGGCCACCGATTCCATCTACTCTCTTACTTGTGAAGGAAACAGATTAATCCAGAGGTTTGCACTAATTCTTTTGAGTATCTTTCATAGATTACAAAATCAAAATTCAGTGATTATTCGGTGAATGACAACCACACACTAAGTCTAAAAGTAAATGTCCATATACCTTAGTGCTTCTCATTCTTTTAGATAAGGAGGAAAAGGAAGATGAGGGAGAACAAAAGGAAGAATGAGAGAGAGGATGGTTAGAGAGATATAGGAAAACAGACACATGACCATAGCTGTAAACTCTAATTCACCAGATTCTAAGAATGTACAATTAAAATTTCTATATAGTACATAACTGAATTATCATGTAGAAAATATGTAACTGCAGACATCCTAAGAAAAATTCCTGCAGAAAGATACACCTTTTATTGAATTTAAGATTGATATAGAAGGAAATAGCTTATCTTCCTAAAGATAAAGTTCATGGTAAATCATATTAATATTTTTCTAGAACTATAATCAAAAAAGAATTAGGTGCAGTTAACAATTTTTGAAATGAAGAGTCATTTCTTACTAGTATCTGGGTCATTTGAGCAGCACATGAGTGGTACATTTTAGTGATTGTCTTCCACCCAACAGTCATTGTTGTGTTTATAAAAAGATAAAAAGAGGGGGGATATGTTCTCTGGAGGTGTAATCAAGTATGGGGGAAGAGGGGTTCCTTGGCAGTCCCATCCTAAGGCATCTCTTCCCCCTGAGAGGCAAACCATACAAGATTATAGTATAGAATTCTGTTTATTAGGGACATGGGGAGGAGAGTTAAGAGAATAGTACAGGCAGAGAAAAACAAAAGAGAAAGTAGAGAAGTAGAGGAGTATATGCCAGCCAGGAGCACATGGAGAGAGAGGAGGGAAGGGGATGGTGGAAGACGAGGGAAGGGAAGCAGAGAAAGAGCAAGAGAGGAACAAGAGAGGGAGGAGAGGGAAAGCAGCCCCTTTTATAGTGAGTCAGGCATACCTGGCTGTTGCCAGGTAACTGTGGGGCAGAGCACACCTGGCTGTTGCCAGGTAACTGTGGGGAAGAGCTTAGACAGAATGCTAACAGTCATTGTCTTCGTTAGGATGAACATTTCATTCTCCTCATGGCAGCTACTAAAACCTTATAAATAAATAGAAATGTAAATAATAAGATTTCTTATCCAAATTAGCAACATTAATTAACAGCTACCAATTAACGGCCTCCATAATAGAGTGTGCATTAACACCATGTTTCTCAAAACTGGAGGGGAGGCCATTGAAAATTGGGTGACTTCTGTTCAAACTATCCTGAGTTACACATCATGGCAAATGAGTCATGGTGGTGGTGGTGGCAGTGATAGTAGTCAAGATATGGTGGTGGTGGTGGTCATGGTAGTGGTGGTGGACATGGTTGTATTGGTGGTGGTGGTGGTGGTCATGGTGGTGGTGGTGGTGGTCATGGTGGTGGTGGTGGACATAGTTGTATTGGTGGTGGTGGTGGTGGTCATGGTGGTGGTGGTCATGGTGGTGGTGGTGGTGATCATGGTGGTGGTTGTGGTGGTCATGGTGGTGGTCATGGTAGCCTTGGT
>NW_021604674.1:464619-483019 GCF_004785775.1 Grammomys surdaster | reverse complement strand
GTGGTGGTGGTCATGATGGTGGTGGTGGTCATGGTAGTGCTGGTGGTAGTGGTCGTGATAATGGTGGTTTGGTTGTTTGGGTTTTTTTCTCCTCTTTTGACTTGTTGGAGAAATTCTTTGCAAATAGAAGGGTAATGCTGGGAAGTCTAGGAGACAGACCACAGGACCATTAAGCCAAAGACAATGTCATTATCCATCAGTCCAAGACATTTCCTTGAAACTCCACCCTTGTCAAGCACTGTGTCACACAGTAAGAATTAAAAGGTAAATGAGATATGACCAATGTCCATTGGAAGTTTGTGCTTTTATATTTTAAATTATCTGAGTTTTCAAAGTGAGAATGCAGGATACAATGTGATAAATGCCATAGAAATACACAGAGAGGGAAGAACCAAAGACAGATCCAGATAAGATGACTTTAAAGGATAAATGGTCACTTCCTGGTAAAGGATCAGTAGAGAGCAAGGAGAGAAGAGACATGGATTTAAGGGGTGTTTGGAAAAGAGAATGCAAGCAGCAGGTATCAGAAAATGAAACAAATGTCTTTCTAATTCCTGGCTCAATCCTATTGCACAGGGAAGCACCTGGCCTGAGGGGAGGGGAACCTAAGAAATATGAGAAAATAAATAGGAAATGCCCAAGGGGGTTTGCATGTTAAGTCAAAGAGTTTGGGCATTGCTCTATAAACACCAAAGATTCTCAAACAGAAGAATTTGTCTTCATCTATAAAATACAAATGAGGCATTCAGTATCTACTTCCAGGCATCCATTAAAATCTGAAAATGATAAACTGTAAACAAATGTGGTCTTACTGTCACTGAAAATTATTTGAGGAAGGCTGGATGACAGACAGTTGTGTGCCAATTGCACCTAAAAGTAGAGTAGAGTCGGTCACCTTTCAGAACCAGGTTCACTGGTCTCCTTAAGATCACAAAGTAACCTCACCATATAGCAGTAAGCAGAATCTGGCAAGCCTTTGTACAACTGTTTTTATCCCTTCTTCATCTTCAGGGAACTGCATGGCTACTCTTCAGAGAGGAGTCCTCATGCTGTCTGTCTTTCAATGTCTCTGCAGTGATATTTTCTTTCAGTAATTCACCAAACAAGCCCACCTTACTCAGATGGTTAAGAGACACATCAGCCTCACACAGTAGACAATGATGAGCAGTCATTCAGATGACTGTTCTCTAACTCAGGTTTGTTCGTCCTGTTAACACAACTTGGGACAAAGACTCTTCTTGAATCAGCAACAGCCCTGTCCGAAGACATCTGCTCATATCTGATGCTTGACTCGATTTCAGAGCATTTTGCTTCCCGTTTTTTGAAAGACAGGACAGGGAATAGGTTCTTTCATAGTTAACATTTAAAGTTCATCTTCAATAAGTGTTTCAATTCCAGCTGTACTGAGTTCCATCTTTTATAACACAAAATGAGCACGTTGCTATGCAAACATGCTGAGTCATCAACAAAACAACAAAACTGATTACATGACATTAGCAAGTCCCTGCACTCCAAGCCCACTTGTAAAGAGGGAACATGATGAGGATTCTGTTGCGGTTCACAGCCTATGGCTTTCTACTTCTTCCATTGAGAAAATAGGTGTGGAGGTAGAAAATGTTATAGTCCCATTTTTAACCTCAAAGCTAACTATTTCCAACTATCAGTATGTTAAACACAATGGCTTTTCTTAAGGAGATATTCTAAGAGTGATAACTGGGGTAAACAAGTTTTTGTATCATAGTGAGGAAGCTGGAAATCTGTCAATCGAGAATAGAACACACTGCTCACCTCCATGAAGAAAAGCTGGGTGAAGTAACTCTGAAGATCTTAGATCTGCCCTTCAAAGGTAAAATCCTGTCTACACCAGGCTACCCCAACTTCTCCCTCTGACATTGGACAAGAAGTGTTAGTGTTACCACTTAGAAGTTTTGCAAAAGTAGAGAGCTAAGCAGTTAGGGTTTTTTTTTCTCACTCTGAAAGCTAAACCATATTTATTTATTTACATATTTAGCCAACACCCTGCTTTGAAGTATGCATTAGCTACCTTCCCACAACTATGACCAGAATGTCAAGAAGATCTTGAAATGTATAAACACTCATTTTTGTCCAGATTCGGAGATTGCAAGACGGAGTATCCTAAAGGGGAGCGTATAGAGGAGACTGTGCATCAGGAAGAGAGGATGACGAGACAGAGGAGGTAGACAGAAAGGACAGGATAGATAGAAGATGAAGTGAATGCTCCGAAGCATTCCCCAGTGCTCTATCCCTCAGTCAAGTCAGGCCTCCAAACTTTGCTATCACCTCTTGATAATTCCATCAAATACAACTCTATCAGTACAGTCTTTCATCAAGTCAGACCCTCATGATCCAAGTTATGTGCCAAGGCCCATTAGTTGGTACCCAAACCTCTAGCACATGAGCCTGTGGGGAGCATGGCATATTCAAACCCTAAGAAAATTAGATTAATTGGAGGCCGTGCTTTGTGCTCCAGAAGTTCCCTAACAGATTAAACCAAGGGTTCCAGCTCTACAACATTCTTGCCAGTTTTCTTTCTTTTCTCTTCTTACTTTTCCAAGCCTTGACTTTTGAGAGCACATCCTTACTAAGTAAGTGACCAGGAACTTCTGCATAAGGCTGTTACTGGGGATATGACTAAGGTCTGGGGACACTTGGTGGCATGAGACACTTTTCTCATCTAATCATTGCAATAGTTCTTTCAGACCAGTTTCTTAATCTTCAGGTTAGTTCTCAAGGAAACTAATTATCAGAAAAGATAGATATACCAAAGTTGCATAGTGAAAAAATATTAAACCAGGTCCAGAGCCTGTCTTTGTGATCTTTGTTTCCCTTGGGAGTCCATAGAGATGGAGGCCAGCATCCCACCTGTCTTACTGAGGTATCAGTCCTTCCTTTGTATCTTAACCCATTGTTGCTGCCTCTTGGATGAAGTTACTACATTCTTAACCACCATGCCAACTTTAACACCTGCTTCTCCAGCAGCCCCTCAACTCAGATCATTCCACATCACACACTGTCCTTCTGTAATGTCATTAACTAGATCAAGTTCCAATTTTTCCCTTTTCCCCTCAACCCAGCCAGTGTGGTCCAACTTGGTCTCTGTAATATCATTCTTCTTGCCTCTTGAGTCAGTTCCAATGTCTTTCAGCAAACTGTTTGTGAATACTCTCACACATGTTCTTACTTCACATTTTTTGAAACATATTCTAACCTCTCTTTTTATCTAGATTATATCCAACTGCTAAGTATTAGCTGAGTAAGCATGTTTATGATCCAAGAGAGAGACACCTTCCTACAAATCTCAGGAACTTCTCCAGACAACTGCACTGCACAAGTAATTTGAAGCACCTTAGAGAAACCATATTTAATAATTACATCAGGCTTCCTGTGGGGGAACAGATGTCATTGTAGAGGCCTAAGGAGTGAGTTTCATGGAGACAGAGTAGACACTGTGTACCTAACAGACCCAAGAAGAAAATTCACTCTGAACTTCCAGACAGATGAATTTTAAAGAGGAAATGTGCCTAAATATACGCATTTTTTTTTCATTTCTGTGACAAAGTATCTGACAAGAAGCGTTAGTAGAGAGGAAGAATTTCTGGCTTGGTGTGAGAGTATGCTGAAAAGCTGGTTGCACACTAGCCTTGGAATCCCCAGGTATGTGTGAACTTGAGCTGGCATAGTTCAATGTGCTGCACACCATAGCCTGGCACAAATGCCTTAGTTTACACCCACTGATGTTTTCCCTTAAGTCACTTGTCTGCACCATATGACGTGAGTCATCAAGGATAGGAACAGAAGAGTGATGAGTTAGAGAAGAACTATGGACTGAATGTTTCATATGTTGGTTACAATCATGAGCACAATTTTGGACTGTCCAGACTTCATATCTATGCAAAATAAGTATGGTTTAAGTTATATTTTCTATAGAACTTGTCATGACAGTACAAACAGGCTGACAATTTGACAGACAAGGTCATGAACACCAACCTTACCATCCTACAGAACAGGGTAAACCCTAAAGTGGGGATAAACTTACCTAATTGGACAGAAAGCAACACCCAGCTTCCCTATCCATTTGCCTTTCTGTCTTCCACACCCCTATCTATGACAGAAGAATTGAAAATGCTCCCACTAGTCACATAGATAATATCCTTTAAAATGACAGCATTTTTAGGATGTACTATGATAACTCAAATTTGAAATACAACATGGTCGATTTAAATTATGTGGAAAATTCATTTGCAAAATGGATTCAATAAAAATAATTCTCCAAGACAAAAACTAGAATGATTTTGTTATCAGTTTTTTCTTTTGCTATATTCTCCTTTTAAGTGACTTTAGAATGAGTAGTTACCAGGGCTGGGAGACAGCTCAGTGAGTAAGCATGAGAACTCAAAACCCTGAGTCCACACTGAGTCCATACAGTTTTCTAAATTAAACATGGTAGTTATGCTTGCTTATAAACCAGTGCTGGAAAGCAGAGAGAGGTAGAGGTCAGTCCCTGGCCAGCTGGCCTAGCCTGCTTGGCAAGTTCCAGGCCACTGAAAAATCCTATCTCAAAAACAGAAGAAAAAGCGGTGGATAGCACCTTAGGGTGATGATAAATTTACAGATTGTGCTCTGGCACTCGTGCGCGCACATACACACACACACACATACACACACACAAAGAGAGAGAGAAATGGGGGAGGGATGAGCATTTAACAGTGAAGACTACCTCAATGAAACTTCTATTTTGTTCCTTTTTAAGTGAACATATGACATGATGGGTTTCTTTATGAGATTTTTCATACATGTGTATCATAGTACTTTGTTCTTTTTCATCTCTGTTCTCCCCCCACTCTCTTGCTGACTCCCTACCCCAGTGTCCTGCTGATTTGATGTCATGTGTATTCCTTTAGCTTCTCCCCCTGCCTTTAAGTCTCTTACTCTATTCTCAGGGTCTCTTTCTATTTCCATCATACACACACAGACACACACACACACACAGACACACACACACACACACACACACACACGCACACAATGTACGCTTAGATTCTACAAATGAGGGAAACATGAAAGACTTGCCTTTCTGAGTCTGGCACTTCACTTTAGTTCCATCCATTTTCCTGAAATTTCAGGATTTCCTTTTCTTTCCAGCTGAGGATGAATTCTAATGTGTAAATGCATCATATTTTCTTTCTCTGTCCGTACACACCCCAGACACACTTGCATATCTGGGTTTGCTGCTGTCATACATGAGAAGATCAATTGGCCTCGATGACATTAACAGATAAATGAGTCAGGAAAACACAACTTTCTCATTAACTAAAATAACTGTTTTATTATTTGGACAGCTACTGTGACTATCAGCATGTCATTCTAAAAATATTTGGCTTCTGCCTAATATACAAGAAAATGGGCAAGGAAGTCTTTCCTGACTATCATATGCACTTACTTATTTTAAATTCTTTTTCACATCCCAGAAAACATGACTGGAAGTTTCATAAATTGAAACTTAATAACAATAGTTCAGAAAATTCCCACTTAACCAGATAAGTAGGCATTGGGTTTCATAGACTCTTATTTGTCTAAGTGGGTTGAAGACTTACATTTAGCCTAGTCCTTCATCATCTGCTCTCAGCAGTGTATCTAAGCCTCTTTTCTCTAAATTGGTCCACTCCTGCCTCTCTGCACAGCAATTTCCAGGAGGAAATTCTGGGAATTCAGCATCAGGTGGCAATGCTGCAAAGGCATACCCTTGTCAAATAACCCCACAGCTGCTTCTCTTCCCGTTTGAACTGCAAATTATTAATGTAAGAAAATGATGCCTGCAAATATGGTAATTGCTGTCAGATTTTATTAGTTTTAGCTTGTTTGCACTGTGATTTCAACAATGAAATATTAACGACTATTTGGGTTAATTAATTTTAATTTCCAAAGAGTGATTGCTGAAATTCAAAAAAATATCTGGCCAGCAGCTAAATCTCATGGGTGAGTCAAAGAAGGGAGTCTTGTTAGAGAAAAGAAAGTAGTTTTCCTTGGGTCCCCAATGTCTTTTTCGTAGGCTAAAAAGCCTGTGTCATTTACAGACTTGAGGTTGCAAATTATTTCATTAGTTCTCATCAGCAATTTAATAACTTTCATCTTTTTCATAATCTTAGTGTTTTTTTGCAGAAGCTAATAGCAACCGAAGATTACCTCAGAAGAGCCCAGACTTCACCTTAGTAATCAAGTCCTGTTTTCAGAAATTCACAAAGGAGACACTTACACACCCACAAGCAAAACTAGATTTCCATGACCCTTGTCACCAGATTAAGTGAATTTCCAGGTGTGGTCTTTTCTCTTTACCCACCAAGCCAAAACTAAAGTGTGTCATTCATTGAAGTATATATAAATCTCTAAACTAAAGCCAATGCCTGATCCTTTCTGTCTTTATAGTACTCCAATTTTATTGGGAGAACAACAGTTTCTTAACCTCTGGAAAGAAGTCTCAGAATGTCTGGCCAAACCAGTAATAGCAATACCTAATTTCTAACTTTGCTAGTCTCTCTGCCAATTTGGCCATTTGCAATTGTCCTGGTGTAGAATATAATAGGAAAGTCATCTAAGAAAGAATCATAGCTACTTAGATGCTTCCCTCTCTTGCTGATGGCTACACCTCCATCTTTCATTCATAGGTCAATAAATAAGAGAATAAAAACAAAGTTGCTAAGAATAAAAAGACAAAAGGATAGGGAAGGAGCCTGAGTGCCTAAACGTACAGTTGAAGGGGTAAGTATACACTACTAACTTTCTATCCTGGAGATGTTGGTTGTATGTTTGTAAAATAAACCAAATAAACTTTAATAAACTATTGAAATAAAGTATTGATATAATTCTATAAATCTAGAATCTTCTTCTCTCAGGAAAACCATAGAAACATTTCTTTTGCTGTTGGTTTACTGAGTCGTTGTTGTCATTGTCATCCTCATAGTAGTTGTCATAGTAATCATAGTCATCGTCGCCTCGTGAGACAGGGTCTTTATATGTAGCCTTAGCTGGGCTCAAACTCAGAGAACTAACTTCCTCTGTCTCCTGAGTGTTGGGATTAAATGCTACCACACCTAACCCCTAGTTTTGTTTGGTTTGGTTTCATTTCATTTCATTTCATTTTGTTTTGTTTTGTCTATGAAACTATTTTTCTGTTAACTCTACTGTGAATGGAAGATGTCATACAAATTTACAATGCACTTAAACAAACAAACAAGGTAGAATTCTAGCAGTTTGGTAAATTCAGTGAAATGTTCAATTTCCAGTGTTGTAATTGCAGCCAGTTGAGTATTTGTAATATGAGCCATTATTTGTGTGTTGGGTGATGCATTTTTGCCCCAATTACCTTGTGTTTTAAGCAAAACACTGATTTATACAAATGCTTTTGCTATAAAGTTGTTTTGTTGTTAAAGAACTATATCTATTCATTTGTTTACACATAATTCATTATAGTGAAAAATTTGAATGAACCAAGGTCACAATATTAATTTTCTTTTGATGTTAGAGAAGAATTGATCATAGAAGCAAATTTACAATCAGCCTAAAGATTAGTAAATTCTGTTTTACCCACTTCAAGCATGCAAATTAAGAGTAATTAGGAACTAACAAAAAAAACTGTTGTGTTGGGGCTGGAGAGATGGCTCAGTGGTTAAGAGCACTGACTGCTCTTCCAAAGGTCCTGAGTTCAATTCCCAGCAACCACATGGTGGCTCACAACCACCTGTAATGAGATCTGATGCCTTCTTCTGGGGCATCTGAAGAGAATGACAGTGTACTCACATACATAAAATAAATAAGTAAATCTTAAAAAAAAAAAAAAAACTGTTGTGTCCATGTTAAGGCTAGCAGTTCAAGATAATTATAAGTACTGTGATGCTTTCCGTTACAGGTGAGTGAGATTTTCTAACTGGTACAAAGGAATATTGATTCTGGATATGAATGTGAAGTTATTGAACTGGTATGTGCATTCCTCTTAATCCCCCCTTATTAAGATATCAAAAATAGTTTGCTTCTTTGTGGGCAAAAAGCATGAAATGTCTACTTCTTGTCACAAAGCAACTTACTTCATATTCTTGATCACAACAAGGTCAGGAAAGATAACAAACAATGGATATTCTACAGAATATTATGCTAGTATACATTATTGATTACATAATTTCACTAATAATTTTTCTCAGTGATGTAACTAAATACCTGACAAAGGCAACTTGAGAAATTGAGGATTTCCTTGGCTCATAGTTTGAGGATAGATTTTATTATGGCAGAAAAGGGAAGGGCACCAGATGTGTAAAATAGATGTAAAATGTTTGTTCTATATCATGACCAATTGACATCAAGACTAGCCATCAGACTAGCCTTGTCAACTTAACATCCAAATACATTACTTTTAAATCATAATATTCAACTCCAGGTTGTCATATGCACATGACTATCGCATAATGCAGAATATATATATTCAAGCCAACCTCTCAAGTTCCATAGTATTATAGCATCTCAACATTGATCAAAAGTCCACTGTTTCTTCTGAGACTCAAGGAACTCTTACAACTACAAATTCCTATAAAAACAAAAAACAAGTTACAAATTCCCAATATAAAATAGAAGAAATAAATTTTCTACTCCAAAAGGTAGGGCTAAGGGCATAGGAAGAAAAAAAAATCAGACCAAAAGAAAACTGAAATGTTACAGGGCAAACACCAAAACACCATATTTGCCGTCTGGGCTGCAGTATGACATCATCTGAACACCAATTAGCCTGATAACGTCACCACCACCCCAATTCTGATACAGACAACATATGTAACCTCTCCCTTTGGCAGTTCTACTCCATGCCCATGGTCCCAGGATCCCCACTATCCTGGGGTTACCTTCAAAATAAGCTCCTTTTTATAAACACATACACTCAGACTAGCTACATAAAATAAGGAAGACATTGAACAGTATGAAGGAGGAGTTCAACAATGAGAAACATCAAAGAAAACCCAGACCGAAATATCAGGAATGCCAAACACAATAAAGCAAATAAAAGCTGTTTGGAAAGTCTCACCAATACAATGAATCAAGGAGAAACCAGAACACCTGGGCTTGAAGACAAAGGGAAGAAACTTGGACAATCTGACTAGGACAAAGATAAAATAAGATTAGTTAATTCTGTTGTTTTCTTGTTGTGTCCTTGACCCCTCTGGCTCCAACAATCCGTCCCCCTCTTCCATAGGATTCCCTGAGCTCCACCTAATGTTTGGCTGTGGGTCTATGCATCTTTTTCCATCAATCACTGGATGAAGCCTCTCTGATGACAACTAGACTAGGCACTAATCTATAAATATAGCAGAATATTATTAAGAATCATCTCATAAATGTGTTTTTGGTTTTGGTTTTGGCTTTTTGCTAGTCATTTTTTTTTGGTTCTATTCTAGGTCTCTGAGCTAGACTGAACATTATCTTTTTAATTTATATAACAGTGTGTCGCATCCACCCTCGACCAGCAAGGAAGACGCAACGCGCGAGCTCTTCTCCAAGCAGTTTGTTCAGGACCCTTGAACAATCTTCTGACTGACGACCCCGGGGGAAGCATCTCCCAGGCTTAAGTACTCTAGGACTAGCCAACCCCCGTCTGCCACATGGCAACAGCAGATAGGTAAACACACACACACACACACACACACACACACACACACACACACACACACACACACGGAGACAAGCCAGATCACCAGCCACAGCCAAATAAGGAGTTGTTTACTCCTAAGAGTCCTCGCCAGCAGGTGGCAGGGGCTTGTTTACTCCTAAGAGGCGGAAGGCGGAGACCGGCGCCATCTTAAGGGCGCGGCACTATGCGGCTCTCCACAACAGTGTTTAAACAATATTTTAGTAAAAGCCTTTTACTTAAAGGTACTGTGAAACTAAGTACCCTAAGTAAACTATTTTTTACGAAGGTCTTTTTTACATAAGCCATGTTCCTAGAATGCACTCTTTAACCTAGGCTAGCCACAAGCAGATCCCCCTGCTTCAGCCCCCCAGAGAATGAGATTACAGATGTGCCATCATATCTGCACAGGTTTGGATTTGTTTTCACCATTTCTAATCTCTAAAAAATTCCAGTGAAGATTTTCTATGCTCATTTAAAATTGATTACAAGTTGTCTTTGAAAATCTTTTTCTCTTTATTTATGAACAAAAATGACAAAGGAAACTCCAGAGTAGAGTTTTATATAGATATGCTACTTTAATCTAAGTTGTTTCCATTTGTTACACTTCTCTGTTTTCGTGAGATAAGATTTAGTATTAAATAACATTTTTTTTTACCATTAAATTTTATGAAACAGTCTGTCTTTGTAGAAATAGTATGCTGTTAGCTCTGAGAACTGAATGACTTTTTAAATATAAAAGTTTACTTTTGAATTACAAGATTGATATTTTACTCCAACAATTGAAAATTACAATGTAAATAAACAGTATTCAAAAATTAACATTTTATGATATTATAAATACTTTGAATGCTTGCACAGAAATTAGTTAAGTCTTAAAATCATTCTCCTTCAACATGTCAGAAGATGGACTGTTAAATTTATATAGCTGGTGCCCTCGGCAGAGAAATCTCTTTGACATTCAAACTCTATTTTAAAACATTCATTTTTCTTCTATGGGTGTTACTTGGATTGATTTTCAAAGAAATTCCAATTTAAGTAAAAATGATCACAGATTAACATTCAGCAAAGCCTGAAGGTTACTACTTGGACCCATATTTGTCATCTCTTTGTACTTTTTTTCTTAAACAAAACTCTGTTTATAATATAGCAAAACCCATGAGGAAACATGAAGTAAAATCCTACAAAATTTTTTGGAAAGAAAACATAGACATATAAACACTGGGAGAAATGGCTTAAGACTCTTTAAGCCCTTAAAGTGACATGTATGTCTAGTGAAACTTTTTAAAGAGTGTCTATCTACTATGTGCCAGGCATTAAACAGGAATTCTTGTGTATTATGTCGTTAGTTGTTTTTTTTTTTTTTTTTTGGTTTGGGTTTTTTTTTTTTTTGCAGAAGAAATAAAGAATAGTTTGTTCTACACAAAATACGGCCCAGGAACATGAATTCTGGGTCATGAGATATCTTATACCATGGAAGTACTTATACAAAGTTTGAAAAACATAGAACAAAACCAACCATAAGTTAGTGCGTTTGCCAAAGGCATTGGTGGGGAAGGCTGCTCAGCAGGTCACATCAAGCTGGAAGGAAACTCTGCTGTAAGTTGCAGATGCTGTGACATTCTTAACTTTGAGATTGGTAAAAGCTAGTGTTTACCTGATAATTACCTGATAATCAAAATGGTGTAGTTTCAGGTCTAGAGGTGAATAGTAAGTAGGAATTAAGAGGACTAAAAATAGCAAGGGATATAATCAGCTGTCGATATGCAACAGTACAAAGATCCACAGTCAGGAAGTTTAAATCTCAGTCTTCATAATCTTTAAAACAGGTGTGAATTTTCCAGGAAGTGTTGGGATACAGTTCCCCCTGTTAGACAACATTAGTCTTTCTTTCTTTCTTTCTTTCTTCCTTTCTTTCTTTCTTTCTTTCTTTCTTTCTTTCTTTCTTTAAATTTTGTAGCGAAAGGTCAAATGTTATTTTCTCTCACAGCCTTAGGAAGGCACAATTTCTTGGATATGATAAAGATGAGTCTGAGTAGAATTGGCGAAAAATCAGTCCTTAGGGGAGAGAGGTATTTGTTAAGTCTATTAAGGAAGAAGTTCATAGATTATGTCAATGTTATTAAGCACAGAGATCTGGTCTTAAGTTTTCTTTTCTCTTAAGCTCTCAGCATGGACGTAATGCCTGATGTACATGTAATAGGAGTGTTATATCTGAAGTTAAAACAATCAAGAGCATAGTATAATTGAAATGAAATAACGGTAACAGAAGAGGAAAATAGACATTGTTAGTTAATCAAGGAAAAAGTCTGTGTATTAACACTCTTTAACTAGACTTGCCTATTCTAAAAAATTAGTTCATTTGATATCTGCAGTGTTTCGAATTATTTGCTTTTAATGTTTTTGGGTTTTCTTCTGTCCAGCTTGACATCACAGCCATAACTTCATGTGGAGTAACTAGTTCTAATTTTAGAAAAGATTAGTCTTTAACAGCCAATTTATTGTCATTCATTTTGTGACTAACAATTTTTATTTGTCCTGTTATTTCTCCAGTTAGGGAAGTAAGTAGAAAGTAACATTATAGTTGAAATCAAATAACAATATATCATTTCTTTACCACACAAGTATCCTCTCTTAATATAGTAAGGGATTAGCGCCAGGGATAACCAAGAGGCCAGGTTTCTGCAAAATGTTAATTTTATTTCACAATGAGAAAAGAAATACACTTGAGTAGGAATCTTTTTAAAATACTGCCCAATGACTTCTCATTTGGGAAAATATGAGCGTTGTTTAGTATTTTTCTAATCCTGACTACTTGTTCTATGGAATAGCTGGAAGTCTTAACCAGGGAACTTGGAATTATGGTGCTTTTCACTCTGGTATTCCGCCATCCACTTTCTTACCACATACTTTCTACTAGCCTCCTCCCCACAGTCAGAGTATCTTTATTCCCTATTGCAGGTTCTTTTCTAGCTTACACACACATATACCAAAGTTAGCAACTAAGATCAGCATATGAAAGAAGCTATGCTGTATGAATCTTTCTGAGCCTGGGTTACATCATTTAATATAATATTTATACAACCTTTTCTTTTTTTTTTCAAAGTCTGTAAAAAATTGTGTTGGATTTTATTTTCTTTTTTCTGTTATGTTTCTTTTTTTTTCTCAAATTGTAATTCATTCACACAGGGGTTATAAACACAGAAAGGCAGGATGTGGGGAAGGGAATGACACTGGAGTGTGGGTGTTCGGGGAGAATACAGATATCTTCAGAACCTGGTATCGGCTGGGTGAAGGTTCAGGGAACAGGTCACTATGACTCTGCCTATGACTCGCTTGTCCTTATCTAAGTTGGTATTGTCTGCCAGGGCTACCTATTTACAAGGTCTATGACTACTCAGGCTTGTAAATTTTCACAAAAGCTGCCTGTTTACATTAGCTTATAGCCATCTGTTTCAATGTTTTTCCACTGAGACCCAAGACTTGGTGTTAGTATACATGTATGACAGGCCTATTGCTGATTTTAGGCCTATGGCTGATTTTAGGCCTTCAGTGTGTAAGCAGGGCTGCCCCTGACATCTCCTCCCTTCTCTAAGTATAGAAGGGCTATGGCAATTCTAAACTTGCAAAGGTGGGGATAGAGGCCTGACCTCCAGTATTTGAAGAGGACCTTGTAATGGCTCCAGTCCCCCTATCGTTGTCCAGTGAGGAATGAGGGCCATACCCGTCCCGATGTCTTTTTCCTGGAGAGGGGATACTTTTGACATCAACCCCTATGCAGTCAGGCTTGACCCTCAGGGAACCCAGATAGATATTTTTATCTTTTATTTATATTCCCTTGAGGTGCTTAGCCTCGCAGCCTAAGCAAGAATTCAGATTGCCTGTCAGAGGGGGTTCTGGGTGGCCCCTCTCTGCTTGGTCTAGGGGCAGAAGTTCCCCCTTTTAGGTTGGGTGGAGATGGGTTTTGGAAACACCCTGTATAAAGTAACAACCTCATCTTGAGTCTCATGATCCTCCATAGCTAACTTATGATAATGTATCTGAGTAGGTTATGCTACCAAATTATTTATCTGTTGTATCACAGAGTTAGTCCGCCGATTTGAGGGCCAGGGACCAGCAGAAAAAAGCAAAAAGAACCAAAATAATGGTCCCAAGATGGGAGGAAATAGGGTTGACAACCTTGGAGAGGTTGAAAACAAATTCTTGTACCAGCCTTCATCTGTCTCTTTCTCTCTCTGATTTTTCTTAGGGCCTTCACTATCTATTTCATGCTCTCTTTAACCCTCCTTGTCTTGTCTATGTAAAGGCAACCTTGTTCTTTAAGGGTTGTACACAGTCAAGAGCTGTACACAGCCTTTTCTATTGTAATAGAGTAAATCAAGTCCAATAAGGATCTTTGCGATTTTAGGAGGTCTCTTCAGACAGCGAAACGAGGGATTTCTTCAGATTAGTGATGTCAATCTCTAGCTGTTTGATGTTCTTGTCAGTGGCCCTTCAAAGGTCTGAGTAGGAGGCCAGCATCTGGATTAGAACTTCTAACAGCAGACATCACGGGTGATTCGTTTTTACCTGGGATGCTGCCTGAGTTAAAGCTCCTGGGAGTCCCTCTTTCTCTCGGTTTTCTGGGGTTGGGTACAGAGCTGCCGCCTGTGACCTGCTCTATGCTTGGGCAAACCTTTTCTTTTTTCAAAAATTCTATATACTTGAGGCCTGATAAAATTCTATTACATGTATGTACCACATTTTTGTTATCCACGAATCAGGTGATCAACATCTAGGCGAATTCCATGTTCTTATTCTCTGCATAGAGCAGGAAAAGGCACAAATAGGTCTTCTGTGGCAAGTAATAGATTACTTTGGCTCTATTCCATGGTATGGTCTACCTGGGTCTTATGTGAAGTCTGTCTTTAAGTTTTGAGAACCCTCCAGACTGATTTCCATATCTTCTTCCACATCCTCTTGTTGTCATTTGTCTCCTTGATAAGAGCCATGGTAAATGGGATGGAATAGAATCCCAATGTAGTTCTAATTTTCAATTCTCTGATGGTTAATAACATTGAACATTTTTTAAAATGTTGGTTAACCATTTGAACATCCATCTTTCTTTTCTTTCCTCCTTCCTTCATTCCTTCCTTCCCTTCTCTCCTCCTTTTTCTCCTTTTTTTGTGAGGGGACTAATCCATTCTTCTTTTGAGAATTCTGTTTATTTCCAAAGTCTGCCATTTTATTCAATAGTTTGTCTTTATGGTATTTAGTTTCCTGAATTCACTGCACATTTTCTAGATACTAACCCTTTGTCGGGTGTGTAAAAGAGCAAAGAAATGTTTCCATTCTGTAGACTGTCTCTTCATCTGATCAACACTTGTCTTTGCTGTTTGGGAACCTTAAATTTGTTGAGTGTTGTCCTCATTTACTTAGTAACTGGAATCTAGGTCACAAAGCCCTCATCTGTGCCTGTGTCTTGAAGTGTGCTTCCTAGTTTTGTACATAGTATTTTCCGAGCTTTGGGTCTTACTGGAAGATTTTTGCTCCATTTGGAGTTAGTTTTTGAGCAAGGTGAGAGACAAGGATCTAGTTTCATTCTTCTACAAATTGAAAATCACTTTTCCCGGGTCATTTGTTGAAGATTCTGTGTCTTCTTCAATGTACATTCTTTACATCTTTGCTTTAAAAAAAATCAGGTTGTTGTAGTTGTATAGGCTTTCTATCTGGGTGCTCCATTCTGTGCCACTGATCTGTGTGCCTGCTGTTTTGTTTCTGGTTCTCTTCATTTTTCTTTTCTTTCTTTTTCATTTTTCTCATGCTTCTTTGTTTTAATTATCACAGTGCTATCCTATAGCCTAGAATCAGGTATAGTGATACCCCCAGCATTACTCATCTTTGGTCTTGCTTTGACAATTTGGAGTCTCTTAAATACGAATATAAATTTTAAGATTGATTTTTTTTCTAAAATTTTACTTATTTTCTTCATTTCTGAAGAATGAACTTTGATTGGGGTTGGGTTAAGTTTATACATTACTTATATATAAGATGGTAGTTCTCAGAATATTAATTCTTCCAGTACACAAGCATAAGATTTTTTTCTATAATCTAGTGTCTCTTTAAAATCCATTTGAATTTGTTAGAGTTTTACTACTGTGAAAAAAAACTATGACCATTACAACTCTTATAAAGTACAACACTTCACTGGGGTTGGCTTACTATGCAGAGTTTTAGTCCATTATCATGATGGCAGGAATCATGGGTGCACAATGAGATAAGAGTTCTACATCTTTATCAGAGGTAGCAGGAAGAGAACTGAGACATACTGCTCCAACAGTGCCACTACACCTTTTTTGCCAAGCAGAGGTGAGGCAAACCTTTCATCCCAGCACTTGGAAATCAGAGACAGGTGGATCTCTATGAGTTCAAGGACAGCCTGTTCTACAGAGCAAGTTCCAGGACAGCCAGGGACAAACATAGAGAAACCCTGTCTCAGAAAACCAAAACAAAACAATTTTTTTTTCAATTTAAAATTTCAGGGGACTGGAGAGATGGTTCAATGGTTAAAGGCACTGGCTGGTCTTTTAGAGGACCAAGGTTCAGTTCCCAGGACCTATATGGCAGCTCACAGCGTCTGTAATTCCAGTTCCATGGGATCCAACAATCTTACCCAGACATACATGCAGCAAAATACCAGTGCACATAACTTAAAAACAAATAATCATAAATAAATTTAAATTTCAAATAAAGTAAAATGATAAAATCCTTTCCTCAGTGTCTCAAGGTTTTCATAATATGAGTCTTTTCTGTCTTTGTTTATGTTTATTCCACAATATATTTTGATATTGTGAATGGAATTGTTTCACTGATTTTTTTCCTCAGAATGTTTGTCATTGCTATATGAGAAAGATACTTATTTTGTATGTTAATTTAATATTCTGATACTTTCTAGACGTGTTTAACAGTTCTATGGATTTCTTGTGGAGTCTTGGGGATCTGTGATATACAGAAGCATATTATTTAGAAACAGAAATATTTTTGACTTCTTCCCTTTTTGTTTTTCCTTTGAGTTTTGAGACATGGCTTCTCTGTGTAGCCCTGGCTGTCCTAGAACTCATTTTGTAGACCAGACTGGTCTTGAACTCAAAGATCTGCCTGCCTTTGCCTCCTAGGTACTGGGATTAAAGGCATGTGCCACCATTGTTCAGCTAGACTTCTTTTTTTCTTATTGTGCCCATTTTAATTGCTTCTTTTTGTCTTTTTATACCAGCTATGACTCATAATTCTATTTGAATAATAATAAGGAAAAGGGGTATTCTTGTCTAGTTCCTGATTTTAGTGGCAGCTCTTTTATTTTTCTTCATTTAATATTATATTAGTAAAGATTTTTCATATGTAGCCTGTGTTGTCAAGATATGTTCTTCCTATTTTGAGTTTCTTCAGAACATATATGATGGGATTTTCTGTACCTATCAAAATGACAATGTGATTCTGTCCTTGAGCTCCTTTTTGTATATTACACTTACTGGTTTGCATATCTTGAGCCATCTTTGCATCTCTGGAATAAAGTCAAAATGATTATGAGGAATAATCTTTTCCATGTGTTCTTGAACTCAGTTTATAATATTTTCAAAATTTTCTATCCTTTTTTATTTGATTTTGGTATCAGGATAGTTCCATCTTTATAAAAGGAGTTTGATAATGTTCCTTTCCTTCTTGTTTTATGGAATAGTTTGATATGTATTATTTTTATTTATTCTTTGAAGATCTAATAAAATTTTCCAGTGAATCTATCTGGACATCTTTTAACTGAGAGATTGTAAATCACTACTTCAATTGCATTGCTTATTTAAGGTTTACTTCTATTCTATATGCATGATTCATTTGCCTGCATGTATGTCTATGCATCACATGCATGAATGCATTGTCCACTGGGACCGTAAGAGGGCCTCAGATCCCCTGCAACTGCAGCTACAAATGGTTGTCAGCCACCATGTGACTGCTAGGAATTGAACCCAGATCCTCTAAAGATACAGCCAATGCTCGTAACCACTGAATCACCTTGTCATCCCCCTGCTCTCATCATTTTTATGGATCTGATGAAAACCATCCGAATTTATAGAATGATAAAACGCCTACCTCCAAGATCACCTACTTTCACATTCTAATAACCACTGAGAATTAATAAAACAGAGAAAATTCATACTCTGTATGCTAAAATATTTGGAACAAGACTCACAGGAGGTTTTGTGGGGTTTTTTTTTTTTTGGTTTTTGTAAATCTTCGAATCCCATGTTTGAAATTACAAAGTTACATGTAGGAACTACCATACACTCAGCCCTTGTTTGAGGAACGGCCACTCTTAAGTTTTCTCACTTCAGATGAGCTGCCCTCCTCCAGGCTCCATCTCCCTAGTCTTCCTGGTATAGTACCATGTGCATTCATCAGTCTGTGTGTGTTGCAGGATCTGAGTTTTGGCTTCTCACCACTCAAAAGCCAGTATTTGAAGCTGAGACTTGACTGAAAGAAAATAAGCTTTATTCAAGGATTTTCACCTTCAGAAATTTGAGGAACTATCATCTTCAAAGTTCCGTCTTCAGAGACTTCAATATCTGAATGGGATTTTATAGGCACAGAAAGGAGATACCCTAAGACAATATCCAGGAAGCTAAATGTTAAGTGATATCTTTGTCCTATTGACATATGTCTATGTATTGTGCAATCTGGTCAGAACAG
>NW_021604674.1:463269-464219 GCF_004785775.1 Grammomys surdaster | reverse complement strand
AGGGGAGGGGAGGGGAGAGGAGAGGAGAGGAGAGGAGAGGAGAGGAGAGGAGAGGAGAGGAGAGGAGAGGAGAGGAGAGGAGAGGAGAGGAGAGGAGAGGAGAGGAGAGGAGAGGAGAGGAGATTATATAATATGCACAAATCACTGGTTTTAACATTTGACACCACGAACAAAAAAGATGATAATGTACATAATGATAATATATATGTCATATTATGAAAATTTTTAAAACGTAAGAAAGCAAATAACCAATACAAGTATCTTTAGTAACTTTCTGTCTCTTACAATTTCCCGAACATCTATGCCACCATTCCATTGCTCTGAATGTTCTGCTCTTAGTTTATACTCTATCTGGTTGGAATAATAATCAACATGGTCAAAAATTATGCCAGAGTATGGAGGTCTGATGGTAGACTTTGGGACAGGATCATTTCATCCTGTCAGTAAACATTCTTCTCAAGCAGATAGGGACACTTTCAGCACTGTGGATAATGCAATCCCTCCTAAATACTGTGTCTATTTCATTTGTGCTTTTGTTTTGGGTTTTTGTCATGCTTGCAATCAGATCCCAGGCTTTGCATGTATCAGAGATTACACTACTGAGCTATATCCCCAGCCACATTATTGTTGTTGTTTTTAATAACCTTGTCACAAAACCAATCAATTAAGATGATGACTTTATTCAGATTATTGAACTAGTTTGTTAAAGAGAAATAACTGAAGAAAAAAGTGTAAGGGACTTGTGTTCAGGAATCAGTCCTTCTTGAGATGCATGAGAGTTTTAAGGATAGATTTGATGATATTTTACCTGAATAATGTGCTAGGCCATGGTGGTCTCCTTATGTGACTGTGTGCTCTGCCACAGTGGTCATCTACATCAGCCTCAGAAAACAAAGGAATAGAGCTGTTGTTGTTGATGCTGCTGTTGTTGTTGATGCTGCTGTTGTTGT